>NC_045437.1:97148218-97204363 GCF_002776525.5 Piliocolobus tephrosceles | reverse complement strand
CCCAGCCATCCCACTACTGGGTATATACCCAAAGGATTATAAATTATGCTACTACAAAGACACATGCACACGTATGTTTATTGCAGCACTATTCACAATAGCAAAGACTTGGAATCAACCCAAATGTCCATCAGTGACAGACTGGATTAAGAAAATGTGGCACATATACACCATGGAATACTATGCAGCCATAAAAAAGGATGAGTTTGCGTCCTTTGTAGGGACATGGATGCAGCTGGAAACCATCATTCTTAGCAAACTATCACAAGAAGAGAAAACCAAACACCGCATGTTCTCACTCATAGGTGGGAACTGAACAATGAGCTCACTTGGACTCGGGAAGGGGAACATCACACACTGGGGCCTATCATGGGGAGGGGGGAGGGGGGAGGGATTGCATTGGGGAGTTATACCTAATGGGAAATCTTACAGATTAATGTTTAGTCATTCCTAACAAATTGCTTTATAAAGAAGAGGTGTCAAAACATATTAGTTCAATAAAATTAAGTGATGAATTGCCAAATCTTCATTCCATCTTTCTAGCTACCCATTCCTTCTCTGCCTTGCCTCTTGGCTTTCTTTTCATCTTTCTTTTTAATTGTTTTATGACTCAATGTACCAGACATTAAGAAAAAAGGCAAGTCTTAAATCTCAAACTAAATATAATAATCTTAGTGTTAGTGTCAGGAAAATGATCTGTAATACTGAAGTATAGTTGTCTCTGGAACACAACTTTAAATCTTTCAACTGCCTACTTTTCTGTAATTATATTTGAGGATATTTAATACTTTAGATTCTTCTATAGTTCTCCCAGATAACCAGTCGAGTGTGTCATAATCAATTTTATGGACAAATATACTGTATCACCCAGATGTTGTACTCCTTTGTTAATTGGTAAATAAATATGCTCACTCTGAATCAAGATAGCTCTGCTTGCTCCCAAGGCAGTAAATGGTACAACAAAGTTGCTGTGTTAATTGGGCAAAGGCCTGAAAGAGGTAATATTCTATGTGGGTTTTGTCATTTAAAAGGCCATCTTAAGTTTAGCTATGTTACAAGTCCTCTAAGAGGCTATTTCTTTTTTCAATTGTCTCAGAAGAATTTCTTGGTACAGCAAGAAAATGAACATGGAATTCAACAGCATAAGTAGCAATTCTTTGAAGGAATGAAACACTAATCCTTGCAGGATGCCCAGGAGTTAATTTGGAATCATTTCTTAAAACAAACCAAAAACCATGTTCTGTACAGCTTTAAGATTTTAATTTAATTGCAGAGAATTTTTAAAATACCATATAATGATAACATGCTGAATTAAGAAAATGAATGTGTCTCCTTCTTCCCTTTCTATCGTCTCTCTTGTTTCTAGTTTCCAAACTGTCTATTCAATTTAGGGGTGACTATGAATATTTTAATGTTTTCCTTCTTCTCATAATTAACAGGATATAAGCCTGAATTTGCAAATTGGCAGCCCATTACTATGCCGTGTGATTTCTACTCAGTATTAGAAAAATCAAGGCTAGGCAAAGTGACTCAAGCTTATTATCCCAGTGCTTCAGGCAACTGAGGTGGAAGGATCACTTGAAGCCAAGAGTTCAAGGCCAGTATGGTGAACATAGTGAGACCTGGTCTCTACAAAAATTTTTAATAATTAGCTGTGCATGGTGGCAAACACCTGTAGTCTCAGCTATACAGGAGGCTAAAGCAGGAGGATTGCTTGAGCCAAGATGTTCCAGGCTGCAGTTTGTTATGATCAAATCACTGCACTTCAGTCTGGAAGAGTTAGTGAGACCCTATTAAAAAAAAAAAAAAGAAGAAGAAGAGGGAAGAAAACAAATAAAAATTTATATAAAAAAAGAAAAATCAGGAAAGTTCACCCATAATGTGAATTTTCATAATCTTTCAGTAACAAATTAACTATGTTTTAATAAAGCATTAACATATTACTTCAATTGGCTAGAGTCACCCACACTCATTCCCCATCCCCAAAGTTCTGCAGCAGGTGGCCAGTTCACATATTTGCATTACCGTTACCTGCCAGCCTTATAGAGGCATTTAACTGTGTGTGTTCATATGTAAGCCAAGCCTAGACCATTAGTCACCAAGTGTCTATTTAGAAAAAGAAGACAAATAATTTTCTTTATCTTTTTTTAAGAATAAGGGTTGTAGTGTTATAATGCTATAAGGGATCAACCGAAAAGCAGCTTCTAGTACTTGGCACTGTTTTATTTTTACAAACTACAATGAGGAACCATATTTATTCTGAAACATACTTTGAGTGTACATTTCTTTTTTTTTTATTTTTTTATTTTTATTATACTTTAAGTTCCAGGGTACATGTGCATAACGTGCAGGTTTATTACATATGTATACTTGTGCCATGTTGGTGTGCTGCACCCATCAACTCGTCAGCACCCATCAATTCATCATTTATATCATGTAAAATTCCCCAATGTAATCCCTCCCCCCTTCCCCCTCCCCCCTCCCCATGATAGGCCCCAGTGTGTGATGTTCCCCTTCCCGAGACCAAGTGATCTCATTGTTCAGTTCCCACCTATGAGTGAGAACATGCGGTGTTTGGTTTTCTCTTCTTGTGATAGTTTGCTAAGAATGATGGTTTCCAGCTGTATCCATGTCCCTACAAAGGACACAAACTCATCCTTTTTTATGGCTGCATAGTATTCCATGGTGTATATGTGCCACATTTTCTTAATCCAGTCTGTCACAGATGGACATTTGGGTTGATTCCAAGTCTTTGCTATTGTGAATAGTGCTGCAATAAACATACGTGTGCATGTGTCCTTGTAGTAGAATAATTTATAATCCTCTGGGTATATACCCAGTAGTGGGATGGCTGGGTCATATGGTATATCTAGTTGTAGATCCTTGAGGAATTGCCATACTGTTTTCCATAATGGTTGAACTAGTTTACAATCCCACCAACAGTGTAAAAGTGTTCCTATTTCTCCACATCCTCTCCAACACCTGTTGTTTCCTGATTTTTTTAATGATTGCCGTTCTAACTGGTGTGAGATGGTATCTCATTGTGGTTTTGATTTGCATTTCTCTGATGGCGAGTGATGATGAGCATTTTTCCATGTGTCTGTTGGCTGTATGAATGTCTTCTTTTGAGAAATGTCTGTTCATATCCTTTCCCCACTTTTGGATGGGGTTGTTTGTTTTTTTCTTGTATATTTGTTTGAGTTCTTTGTAGATTCTGGAAATTAGCCCTTTGTCAGATGACTAGATTGCAAAAATTTTCTCCCATTCTGTAGGTTGCCTGCTCACTCTGATGGTAGTTTCTTTTGCTGTGCAGAAGCTCTTTAGTTTAATTAGATCCCATTTGTCAATTTTGGCTTTTGCTGCCATTGCTTTTGGTGTTTTAGACATGAAGTACTTGCCCATGCCTATGTCCTGAATGGTACTACCTAGATTTTCTTCTAGGGTTTTTATGGTATTAGGTCTAACATTTAAGTCTCTAATCCATCTTGAATTAATCTTCGTATAAGGAGTAAGGAAAGGATCCAGTTTCAGCTTTCTACTTATGGCTAGCCAATTTTCCCAGCACCATTTATTAAATAGGGAATCCTTTCCCCATTTCTTGTTTTTCTCAGGTTTGTCAAATATCAGATGGTTGTAGATGTGTGGCATTATTTCTGAAGGCTCCGTTCTGTTCCATTGGTCTATATCTCTGTTTTGGTACCAGTACCATGCTGTTTTGGTTACTGTAGCCTTGTAGTATAGTTTGAAGTCAGGTAGCGTGACGCCTCCGGCTTTGTCCTTTTGACTTAGGATTGTCTTGGCAATACGGGCTCTTTTTTGGTTCCATATGAACTTTAAAGCAGTTTTTTCCAATTCGGTGAAGAAACTCATTGGTAGCTTGATGGGGATGGCATTGAATCTATAAATTACCTTGGGCAGTATGGCCATTTTCACAATATTGATTCTGCCTATCCATGAGCATGGTATGTTCTTCCATTTGTTTGTGTCCTCTTTGATTTCACTGAGCAGTGGTTTGTAGTTCTCCTTGAAGAGGTCCTTTACATCCCTTGTAAGTTGGATTCCTAGGTATTTTATTCTCTTTGAAGCAATTGTGAATGGAAGTTCATTCCTGATTTGGCTCTCTGCTTGTCTATTACTGGTGTATAAGAATGCTTGTGATTTTTGCACATTAATTTTGTATCCTGAGACTTTGCTGAAGTTGCTTATCAGCTTAAGAAGATTTTGGGCTGAGACGATGGGGTTTTCTAAATACACAATCATGTCATCTGCAAACAGGGACAATTTGACTTTCTCTTTTCCTAACTGAATACCCTTGATTTCTTTCTCTTGCCTGATTGCCCTAGCCAGAACTTCCAACACTATGTTGAATAGGAGTGGTGAGAGAGGGCATCCCTGTCTTGTGCCAGTTTTCAAAGGGAATGCTTCCAGTTTTTGCCCATTCAGTATGATACTAGCTGTGGGTTTGTCATAAATAGCTCTTATTATTTTGAGGTACGTTCCATCAATACCGAATTTATTGCGCATTTTTAGCATGAAGGGCTGTTGAATATTGTCAAAAGCCTTTTCTGCATCTATTGAGATAATCATGTGGTTCTTGTCTTTGGTTCTGTTTACATGCTGGATTACGTTTATTGATTTGCGAATGTTGATCCCTTGCATCCCAGGGATGAAGCCCACTTGATCGTGGTGGATAAGCTTTTTGATGTGCTGCTGAATCCGGTTTGCCAGTATTTTATTGAGGATTTTTGCATCAATGTTCATCGGGGATATTGGTCTAAAATCCTCTTTTTTTGTTATGTCTCTGCCAGGCTTTGGTATCAGGATGATGTTGGCCTCATAAAATGAGTTAGGGAGGATTCCCTCTTTTTCTATTGATTGGAATAGTTTCAGAAGGAATGGTACCAGCTCCTCCTTGTACCTCTGGTAGAATTCAGCTGTGAATCCATCTGGTCCTGGGCTTTTTTTGGTGGGCAGGCTATTAATTGTTGCCTCAATTTCAGAGGCTGCTATTGGTCTATTCAGGGATTCAACTTCTTCCTGGTTTAGTCTTGGAAGAGTGTACGTGTCCAGGAAATTATCCATTTCTTCTAGATTTTCTAGTTGATTTGCGTAGAGGTGTTTATAGTATTCTCTGATGGTAGTTTGTATTTCTGTGGGGTCGGTGGTGAGATCCCCTTTATCATTTTTTATTGCGTCTATTTGATTCCTCTCTCTTTTCTTCTTTATTAATCTTGCTAGCGGTCTGTCAATTTTGTTGATCTTTTCAAAAAACCAACTCCTGGATTCATTGATTTTTTGGAGGGTTTTTTGTGTCTCTATCTCCTTCAGTTCTGCTCTGATCTTAGTTATTTCTTGCCTTCTGCTAGCTTTTGAATGTGTTTGCTCTTGCCTCTCTAGTTCTTTTAATTGTGATGTTAGAGTGTCAATTTTAGATCTTTCCTGCTTTCTCTTGTGGGCACTTAGTGCTATAAATTTCCCTCTACATACTGCTTTAAATGTGTCCCAGAGATTCTGGTATGTTGTATCTTTGTTCTCATTGGATTCAAAGAACATCTTTATTTCTGCTTTCATTTCGTTATGTACCCAGTAGTCATTCAGGAGCAGGTTGTTCAGTTTCCATGTAGTTGAGCGGTTTTGATTGAATTTCTTAGTCCTGAGTTCTAGTTTGATTGCACTGTGGTCAGAGAGACAGTTTGTTATAATTTCTGTTCTTGTACATTTGCTGAGGAGTGCTTTACTTCCAATTATGTGGTCAATTTTGGAATAAGTGTGATGTGGTGCTGAGAAGAATGTATATTCTGTTGCCTTGGGGTGGAGAGTTCTATAGATGTCTATTAGGTCCGCTTGGTGCAGAGATGAGTTCAATTCCTGGATATCCTTGTTAACTTTCTGTCTCGTTGATCTGTCTAATGTTGACAGTGGAGTGTTGAAGTCTCCCATTATTATTGTATGGGAGTCTAAGTCTCTTTGTAAGTCTCTAAGGACTTGCTTTATGAATCTGGGTGCTCCTGTATTGGGTGCATATATATTTAGGATAGTTAGCTCTTCCTGTTGGATTGATCCCTTTACCATTATGTAATGGCCTTCTTTGTCTCTTTTGATCTTTGATGGTTTAAAGTCTGTTTTATCAGAGACTAGGATTGCAACCCCTGCTTTTTTTTGTTCTCCATTTGCTTGGTAGATCTTCCTCCATCCCTTTATTTTGAGCCTATGTATGTCTCTGCATGTGAGATGGGTCTCCTGAATACAGCAGACTGATGGGTCTTGACTCTTTATCCAGTTTGCCAGTCTGTGTCTTTTAATTGGAGCATTTAGTCCATTTACATTTAAGGTTAATATTGTTATGTGTGAACTTGATCCTGCCATTATGATATTAACTGGTTATTTTGCTCATTAGTTGATGCAGTTTCTTCCTAGCCTCGATGGTCTTTACATTTTGGCATGTTTTTGCAATGGCTGGTACCGGTTGTTCCTTTCCATGTTTAGGGCTTCCTTCAGGGTCTCTTGTAAGGCAGGCCTGGTGGTGACAAAATCTCTAAGCATTTGCTTATCTGTAAAGAATTTTATTTCTCCTTCACTTATGAAACTTAGTTTGGCTGGATATGAAATTCTGGGTTTAAAATTCTTTTCTTTAAGAACGTTGAATATTGGCCCCCACTCTCTTCTGGCTTGTAGAGTTTCTGCCGAGAGATCTGCTGTCAGTCTGATGGGCTTCCCTTTGTGGGTAACCCGACCTTTCTCTCTGGCTGCCCTTAAGATTTTTTCCTTCATTTCAACTTTGGTGAATCTGGCAATTATGTGTCTTGGAGTTGCTCTTCTGGAGGAGTATCTTTGTGGCGTTCTCTGTATTTCCTGAATTTGAATGTTGGCCTGCCCTGCTAGGTTGGGGAAGTTCTCCTGGATGATATCCTGTAGAGTGTTTTCCAATTTGGTTCCATTTTCCCCCTCACTTTCAGGCACCCCAATCAGACGTAGATTTGGTCTTTTGACATAATCCCATACTTCTTGCAGGCTTTGTTCATTTCTTTTTCTTCTTTTTTCTTTTGGTTTCTCTTCTCGCTTCATTTCATTCATTTGATCCTCAATCGCTGATACTCTTTCTTCCAGTTGATCGAGTCGGTTACTGAAGCTTGTGCATTTGTCACGTATTTCTCGTGTCATGGTTTTCATCTCTGTCATTTCGTTTATGACCTTCTCTGCATTAATTAGTCTAGCTGTCAATTCTTCCACTTTTTTTTCAAGATTTTTAGTTTCTTTGCGCTGGGTACGTAATTCCTCCTTTAGCTCTGAGAGGTTTGATGGACTGAAGCCTTCTTCTCTCATCTCATCAAAATCATTCTCTGACCAGCTTTGATCCATTGCTGGCGATGGGCTGTGCTCCTTTGCAGGAGGAGATGCACTCTTATTTTTTGAATTTCCAGCTTTTCTGCCCTGCTTTTTCCCCATCTTTGTGGTTTTATCTGTCACTGGTCTTTGATGATGGTGACGTACTGATGGGGTTTTGATTTAGGTGTCCTTCCTGTTTGATAGGTTTCCTTCTGACTGTCAGGACCCTCAGCTATAGGTCTGTTGGAGATTGCTTGAGGTCCACTCCAGACCCTGTTTGCCTGTGTACCTTTTCTTACACCTGTTGACCTTTTTTATGTCTTCTTTAGAGAAATGTCTGTTCAAATTTTTGCCACTTTTTAATTGTGTCGCTTGTTTTTCTGCTATTGAGCTGTATGAGATCTTGATAAATTTTAGATATTAAACCCTCATCAGATATCTGACTTGCAAATATTTTTCTCAATCTATAGATTGCTGTTTCATTCTGTTGATTCTTTCTTTGGTTTTGCAGAAGTCATCACTGAATCTCTCTCAGGAAAAAAATGCTATTGCTCTTAACAATGAAACATGTATATATACGTTATATACTTAAAAGCACATTAATTCAGTTTTGGTTATTATTAGAGTTAATAGCCTGATATAGGGCATACATCATAATGACAGATAAGTAATTATAAACACAAAAATGTTATTTATTTAGTTTTAATTTTTATTTATTTATTTATTTTTTAGACAGAGTCTCGCACTCTTACCCAGGCTGGAGTGCAGTGGTGTGATCTCAGCTCACTGCAACCTCCGCCTACCGGGTTCAAGCGGTTCTCCTGCTTCAGGCTCCCAAGTAGCTGTGACTACAGATGCGTGCCACCACCCCCGGTTAATTTTTTGTATTGTTAAATTTGTATTGTAGAGGTGGTTTCACCATGTTAGCCAGGATAGTCTCGATCTTCTGACCTCATGATCCGCCCGCCTCAGCCTCCCAAAGTGCTAGGATTACAAGCGTGAGCCACTGCACTTGGCCAAAAATTTTAATAAAAATTCTTTGATAATTAAAATAGTGAGCTAGTCATCAATATATTTAGATTAAAAAGGATGTTAAAGACTGTTTATTTATATACCAATTGTCACAAATCTAAAAGAGCAAAGAAAGTTAGCCAGATAGGTGTAGATCTTAAATAGGTGAAATTGAGTACAAGCTCTGTACTTCAAATTAAATTTTATATTAGTTTCATAACTACAATAAAATTATATTTATTACAGGTTTATTTTCAGAAACATAACTCTTTTAAGTATATATATATTTTTATTTATTTATTTATTTTTTATTATACTTTAAGTTCTAGGGTACATGTGCATAACGTGCAGGTTTGTTACATATGTATACTTGTGCCATGTTGGTGTGCTGCACCCATCAACTCGTCAGCACCCATCAATTCATCATTTATATCATGTATAACTCCCAATGCAATCCCTCCCCACTCCCCATCCCCATGATAGGCCCCAGTGTGTGATGTTCCCTTTCCCGAGTCCAAGTGATCTCATTGTTCAGTTCCCACCTATGAGTGAGAACATGCGGTGTTTGGTTTTCTGTTCTTGTGATAGTTTGCTAAGAATGATGGTTTCCAGCTACATCCATGTCCCTACAAAGGACACAAACTCATCCTTTTTATGGCTGCGTAGTATTCCATGGTGTATATGTGCCACATTTTCTTAATCCAGTCTGTCACAGATGGACATTTGGGTTGATTCCAAGTCTTTGCTATTGTGAATAGTGCCGCAATTAACATATGTGTGCATGTGTCTTTATAGCAGCATGATTTATAATCCTTTGGGTATATACCCAGTAGTGGGATGGCTGAATAATCTATATTTTTAACTGTTTCTAACTCTGTCAAACCCAATCTTTACTTTTAAACTTAACAGAATTCTATATATGCTAGCCCCTAGCAAATCTACCACTTATAATTTCTCACAGTTCTCATGTTCATCTTATTAATACCAAATAGATTTTGTAGGCTTCTTGAGGACACAGACCAAGAAGATATTTTTAACAATAGTTATTTATGTATCAAATAACACAAACATTTGCATATAGCAGGAACTCCAGCTATCCTTCCAAGTAACTGATTGTTACCTCTGTGCTTTTAACATCTAAATGCAATTCCTTATTTTCCACTATATGAATATCTTTCTGAAATTTCAAGCTCAAGTGTTATCCATGAAACATAGTCTTAATATTAGAGCCCCTACCAATTTCTCTCTTCTTTTAAACCCTTTAACACAATAAAAGTTGTAGACGTTAGAAACATTTCTTTTTACTTTAGTGATTCTTTAACTATTTTATGTGTGTATACTTTGATTTACTATTTGACTGCTTTTATTTATACTTAAGAAGGGGAAAGTTTGGGTAGGGAAAAAGAAACAGTGGAAAAGTAAGTGCAAATGGATTGAGAAAGTCATTTAACCGGGTTATGCCTTGGTTTTCTCCTCTATCAAATGATTATAAGTTCATTGTATTAACCCATTTTCACACTGCTGTAAAGAACTACCTGAGATTGGGTAATTTATAAAGAACAGAGGTTTAATTGACTCACAGTTCCCCTGGCTATAAAGGAGACATGGCTGGCAAGCCCTCAGGAAATTTACAATCATGGTAGAAGGGTGAAGGGGCAGCAAGCACATCTTCACATGGTGGCAGGAGAGAGATAGTGAAGGGGGACGTGCTACACACCTTTAAACCATCAGATCTCATCAGAACTCACTATCACAGGAACAGCAAGGGGGAAATACACCCCCATGATCCAATCACAACCCATCAGGTCCCTCCCCCAACACTGGAAATAATTCATCATGAGATTTGGGTGGGGAAACAGAGCCACACCCTATCATTTATTCATCAATGTTTTAGTAAAAAATGAACACCTTAACATCTAGGACAGTTTTTAGTTTGTAGTGAATAATCACAAAATGTTAATAATTTACTGTATCAAGCCAAACTAAAATTCATCTGCCTTTCCTCTGAGAATGAGATAAGAGCTGAGATATAGGTGAAAGGCTAATTATTGTACTGGGTTTGCCAAGATCAAGCATGGTTCAATGACGGACAGAGTCATGGCTATATAATCCTATTTATTCAGAAAGAGAAATTGGACATGTAATCCTGTTAAGCATTAAAAGCTTCCCTTTAGCCATGCTGAAATAAGTAGAGTAAAAGACTATCTAAATTTGTTTTCTATCTGATATAATTACATCATTTTGGTCTTTAGAAACACTAACAGTTTCAGCATAGGACCCACCAGTAAATCGCGTGGGCCCTGGCCATATTTTTGCCTACAATTTAATTTCCTTTAGTACCCAGCAAAGTACTGGGCTTATAGGTAATAATAATAGATTGATGTGTTTAGTTGATTTATCTTCAAATACCTTTTGAAACAAAGCATTATTATCTATATTTTATATCATTAAGATTTATCCTTCAAAGTGCAAAAGATTATTAAAATAGCAATGAAGTGTCCAGTTTGACTTGCTATTATGAACTTTAAGAAAATTCTGCCTGGTTAGGACAACACAAATTTCTCATGGAGTAACTTTAATGTCAAGGCATTCTTAAAAATTGATGATTGTCATACCCAGCAAGGTCTCCACATGTGCTCTGTTAATCACGAGTTACACTAATGAGCACCTACTCTATTAATCATTGGATTGCTATATTTCTTCCAAGGCCATATTGAAGGCAGGATAGGCAGTATCTCATTATTGTGTCTTCACTCAAATATTCAGATAGCCAACAGTCAGGATAAAATCTCAAAGTAACAGAATTTAGGCACCATTGTTTTACTTTAATTTTCTTTATATGAGATTTGTATTGCTATTTTTCGAAGTAGAAAATGTTTCTTTGTTTGCCAAATTGAACTTTCACAGTATCTTTTCATTTCAAAGGACTGTATCCATTTTGTTGATAGAAATAAAAAAGTTAACGACCCATTTTTTTCTGTGGTAACAGCAGTAGCACACATTATAATAGAGAACTTCAACCAGACTACAAATGACAGTCTTTGGTCAAGAAATACATGAGACCTTATAAATTTATGGATCAAGCATTTGTTTATATTTGTTTATAATGTAGCAAAATTTAAAATTTAATTGTTTGAAGCACTACTTGATCGATAACTGATTGCTACATCATCCATCAAGTATTAGGTGAGATGCTAGTCTTGCTTTTTTTTTTTTTTTTTTTTTTACAAAGCAAATGGCAAAAATGACTTGTCTTCAAACCTTGAATGTCTTCAAACCTTGTCTTCAAACGTTACATGTAAGGTACTCTTTGAATATAAATTTTTGCTTAAGGAAGTTATGTGTTGACTTTTTCAGGCCAGGAGAGTTCTAGTTTAGGATTTATCTCTCCAGTACCTTAAATGATACCTTAGTGCTCTGGAAGAATTAATGCAGCTTCTAAAAATACCAAAATTTCTCCCAGAGAACAATTTATTCTGTTAGATTTTGGCATACTTTGTCTCTAAAATAATGGATATAAAATAATCAATAAGGTGATTTTTTTTTAGCTCAAAGATAACGAATCTAAGTTTCCCCCATGTTAATTGAATTAAGATTTACTTCAACATTTAATTTAAAGTGATTATTGAAATTATCTAACTCAACAATTAGGTATGAAAGAAAGGTTAAGAATGTCACACATTTCTAGATAAATGTCATCTAGTAATATGTCTGCTTTACTAATTTTAAAAAAGAATTAGTCTATTTTTGGTCCATCATCCTTTATCACAACCCTCATCACTATAGCCCTTCCAATTATCCACCAAATTATTTCTTAGGGAAAAAATAGTGTTAATTTTCATGAGATTTAGTCAGGTTCCTATGTACCATCCACAGTTTTGCTATAAAGTTGGACCTCTAATGTTGGAACATCTGCTCAGTTTATCATCCAGAAGCTGGCATTTCATGATGTGTCTTTGGGCTGGATGCTGTCTGTTGCATGATCATCAGGAAAGAGATGGAATCGCCATCATTGTTGCTTCCTCGCAGTTGAAGTTACTTAATAGGCTCTCCCTTTGAGATAATGGGGTTGCAGAAGTGGCAACGCCCACCAAGCTTTATCTGAACCAATAAGACAAATCCATTCTCTTGCTTTATAGGTGTAGGTATGGTTGCTTAAAGATTCTGGCATTCCATGAAAATCTCCACCTCATTTCTCTGGAGAAAAATGAGAAATGGGGCTTGAAAATGTGGCAACTAATTTGGGTGTTGGCAGGTAAAATTTTTCTCACTTGGCTTACAGGTTTGAAATTCTAGTGGGGAGAAAGGCCATTATTACCTACCAGATTGTGTGAGGGGAAAAACCTCTGTAGAAATTTTTTTATGAGGAGATATACTTTCAAAATGCATGTGAACTAATTTATATACATATGCCATAAAATGTCAACCCTAATAATAATTATCTACTTTGTATCAATAATTACACTGGACAATATTTAATTTAGTCCTTATAACCTACTAACAAGCTATTTTTACTTAATTTTACATTTAAAAGACCCAGGGCATAGAAAGGTAAAATCAGGTTCATAAGATCAAAGTTGGGATTTAAACCTAAATGTATGTGGTTGCAAAGAGCATGTCCTTAACCACAACCCTACCTTGCACTTCCTCTTCTTTCAGAGGACTGAGATGTATGTATCTGAGCTGCGTGGAAGCATGGGTGAAAAGGGTGATTCTGGGAAATTCAATCCATTTCATCACTGAATGCCTTTGGAATTTGAACTATTGAATCTTGGCAGTTCAAATACAGAATCTTTGACCAGATAAAGGAGTGAGGTTTTCTTTTTTTTCTTTTCTTTTTTTTTTTTTTTAACTTTTAAGGCATCACATTGCCTCATCACAAATTCTCTGCTAGAGAATAAATAAAGAATGTCCTCCATTTTTCCCATCACACTTGCAAAAGCCTAAACAAAAACAGGGAAAAAAGGATGTAGAAGAAAAATAATGACCTATTTATTATTTCATATTATTTTTTAAAATCACATTAAATTTAGCAGAAGTTTTTAAGACTAATCTAGTATGACTGGATAGAATTCAGGAGTGGAGCAATATAAAGCAATCTGTTATAAATTTTATCTCATCTTCATAAATTTTCAAAAACTATTTCTGAAATTAAGAAAATAGAATAAAAGCTCACAGCAAACTAAAAATACAAATATTACATGAAAAAATATATGTATATAAAATAATAATAGTTATATTACATATTTTTGAAAACTAAAAGTCATCGCCAATATATTCTGCCATAAAAAAGGATTTCTTGGCTGGGCACGGTGGCTCACGCCTGTAATCCTAGCACATTGGGAGACCAAGGTGGCTGATCACCTGAGATCAGGAGTTCAAGACCCGCCTGGCCAACTTGGTAAAGCCCTGTCTCTACTAAAAATACAAAAATTAGCAGGGTGCGATGTCAGGTGCCTGTAATCCCAGCTACTCAAGAGGCTGAGGCAAGGGAATCACTTAAACCCAGGAGGTGGAGGTTGCAGTGAGCTGATGCCACTTCACTGCAGCCTGGGTGACAAAGTGAGACTCTGTCTCCAAAAGCAAACAAACAAAGATTTTTTATTACTATTACTTCAATTGTTCTGAAATTCTGAAACAATAAGAGATCTAGAAATACTGACATAAATGTACCCCAGAAATTAATAGCACACAAAAATTTTAGTCAGATTCATATCAATGCCCTTTAAAGAAAGGGTCTATTATTCTATAAATAGAGCAGAAATTATTGGTTTTGTAAAATGAAAACATTGCAAATTTAACCTAGTATTCTGTTTTCATTTTTCAGCTTTTTTAAAAATTGCATTGTGTGATTAATGCAAATAAAATATGTGCAATTTCAAAGAACCATAATGAAATAAGCACAATGTACAGTACAAAATAGGTAAGGCCAGAAAACATGAAGTATGATGGAGTGTCCATCATAGACAGTAGCTTGAACTTGACATGATTGGCTTCTTGCTGGACTGGATTCTACATATAGAAGATATTTCTTACCTTTAAAAATGTAAAACACCTCTGGCTCTACTGGCCATTGAAAGTGGAACTCTGTAAACCAAAGACTTCATGAAGCGTGTAGTTCTTGTTTGTAATGCAAAGGATAAATGACTTACGTGATGGATATACCATTTACCCGGATGTAATTATTACACGCTGTACGTCTGTATCAAAATATCCCAGATACCCTATAAATATGTACAGCTACTCTGTACCCAGAAAACTTGAAAATGGAAAATTAAAAGCAAGTTGCACAGAAGCATGACCCGTGCACAGAAGCATAGGTCATGTTTTTCTTTCCAGAATTAATCCGACTCTAGCCCATGTACTGGTTTTTTAAATATCTGAAAACATTGACTAGTAGAGTGAGTTTTCCAATTGTAGGCATTCTAATTCTGAAAGCTATTTACAAATATTTATAGAAAGTATTAGAAAGTATTTGAACTTAATAATGCTGGTGGACTTCCAGCCTTCATATTACAAATACTTGATTTAAAAAAATAAATCAAGTATCTAAAAATACTTGATTTTTCAAAAAAAATTCAAATATGCCTTCACAATGGATCATCTTAAAATTCCTCAATATTGTCCATATGATGAAATTAAAAAAAAAAGTCTTTATAAGTAATTTGAGTTAGATTAATTCTTGGAGTTGGAGTAACTATGATAGCTCAATCAATATGACACATTTTTGTTAGATGAAAGCTTTCTACCTTTCAACATTATAGTGTTTAGGGCAAAAGTACTAATTATATTTGAACTTGGTGAAAATTCCAATCTATCACTGCTGTGGCACATGACAATTCTACAGCAAGTCAAATAAGTCAAATTCACAACTCCAGAGTCAATAATTCAGCCTCTAGAAGAACTGAGAACCCTTGAAATATGAAAACTTTTCCGGAACATACAACATTAAATTAGTAATGCTGAAACCATTCACAAAAGATTTATTAAAATGTGGAGTTTCCTTTCAATATATATTATAGTAAAGAAATATGGAATTTTTTCTGTAATTTACACATTTATGGCCCTGTAGATTGAGTGAACAAAAGTAAAAACTTAGTCTTTATTCCACATTCCTTTCCATTTTCTTTCCTAGAAAAAGTTGAGTTTTGTGATTTGTATTTCCAGTATAAAGTTGAAGTTCTCCATATATCCTAAGCCACATTTAATGTATTTTGATTTTGGACTATGTAATTTTAGATGTCTGCCTCACTTTGTTCTCGCATTTGACTTTTAGCAGATTAAACATTTGCTTCCACTGTCAAGTCAAATCATTGTGTGCCTGTTCAAAATCATTAATTTGGGAATTCTTATCATGATATGTCTGTCACTCTTTATTGGGACCAGTACTCTTCTATAGATGCATTTTTCTCAGGACAATGGCAGAAGTGCCAGGGAACAACTGGAGGCACACAAGACCTCTGCCTTATTCTATTAGCCAAGGAAATTTGCATGGTCAAAAATAAAGTCAATGAGTAAGAAAACATAACTCTACCTCTCTAGTGGAAGATTTTTAAAGGCACAGGACAAAAGATATGAATACAGGAAAGAGTAAAGGATTAGAAACACAATTTAATTTATATAGTCTTTATTCTTTTACAGCTACAAGAGTACTTCATTGTGTACATATACTATTTTATTCATCATCCCCCTATTGAAGTCCAACTTACACTGTTTTCAACCTTTACTTATTTTTTTAAAATGTTGCAAAAAGTATCTTTGTGCAATGGTCAAATTGTATTTTTTGCGACTTGGTGAAAATTTCAGGATATTGAATTGTTGGATTAGAAGGTATCTTATTCTATGTTGCTATAATGGAATAACTGAGGCTGGGTAATTTATAAAGAAAAGAGATTTATCTGCAGGCTGTACAAGAAGCATGGTGCTAGCATCTACTTCTGATTAAGACCTCAAACTGCTTCCACTCATGGCAGAAGATAAATGAGAGCCACCCAGAGATTGCACACTAAGAGATGAGGCCAGAGGGATGGGAGGGAGGCTCCAGGTTCTTTTTAACAACTAGCTTTTGTGGGGACTAATAGAGTGAGAACATAATACTTTGAGCACAGCATCAAGCACTTTTTGAAGAATCTCCAAGTTTCTCCATAGCCCAAACACCTCCCATTAAGCCCCACCTCCATTATTGGTGATCAAATTTCAGCATGAGTTTTGGAGGGTAAACTATCCAAACTGTAGAAGAGGGTCAATACAATTTTTTTATTTTTAGACATTATAAAATATTCTCCTTTTGAGTTGTACCATTTTGAATCCCCATTAGAAAAACATGATACTTTTTGATTTTCTGCAGCTTTGCCTCAAAATCTGCTTTCAAACTTTTATTTTTGCTTATTATGAGCAATATTGGGAATGTGTTTAAAATATTAAACCCATTTTCATTATTTGATTTATTTAATCATGTTTCACCTATATGCTTGTCAAATTGTTGGCTTTTGACTTATCAATGTGAGTATATATATCTATGTATAAGTTGATTATATATATGTGTGTGTATATATATATAGAGAGAGAGAATATGTACATGGAAAGGAAAATGTCCTATACTTCTGGTCATGAGAAACTTCCTTTTCTGCTGATACATATATATGAGATAAATATATATACACGTTATACATTCAGTGTGGGATATTATGAAGAGTGGTGGTAAATGAGCAACGGTGGTAAAAATCTTCTTGTACTTTTTTGTAAAAATGTGTATATATAAAAATACACATACATTTCTGCTGATACACACACACACACACAAAATAGTATTGTGTCTCTGTGGTATTTTCTCATTTTGTCATGTGCCTTGCCAAGGCAATGTGTTTTTTTTATTTTCTTTTCATTTTTTGTTAAATGTTTTATTTTTTACAGTAGTTAGGTTCACAGCAAAATTGAGAGGGAGGTACAGAGATTTCACGTATTCTCACTGCCCCCACATAAACATAGCTCCTTTCGTTAGCAACATACCATATAAGAGTGGTACAGTTATCACATTTGAGGAACCTGTATTAACACAATATTATCACTTAAAGTCCATAGTTTACATTAGAATTAAATTTTGGTTTTTGCTTTGTTTGTCCTATTGTAAATAGGGACTTGTAGCATTCATCTTCTAATTGGCTGTTTTTCCATTTGAAGATTACTGATTGCCAGTATAAAACATTTTAAAATATATTTGGATACAGAAAAATTTGTAAATAATAAATATACAGTTTAATGAATTTCATTAATTTAAAACGACACAAAGTGACAAGGTTCCCATTTTAATTTTTTTCTGATCAAGAAATGGAAAATTAAGAGCAACCCAGAAGAGAAGGCCCCTGATACCTCTTCAAGAGCCCTATCTTCCAGAATTTTGACAGATGATACTACAGATTGAACTTATCTGATTTCAATATTCATTTTAGTAGAATCTTACAGTATGATATGTTTATGTCTGCTTTTGCTCAAAATTATGTTTGGGAATATACAGAGAGAGAACATATAGAGAGATCTCTATGTGTATTTTGTATGTCTGCCTCACTTTTTCTTGCATTTGACTTTTAGCAGATTAAACATTTGCTTCCACTGTCAAATCAAATAATTGTGCTCCTGTTCAAAATCATTAATTTTGGATTTCTTATGATATGTCTCTCACATTTTCACTGGGACCAATAATCTAGTATAGATGCATTTTTCTCAGGACAAGGGCAGAAGTACCAGAGAACAACTGAAGATCTCTCTCTATATATATTCACAAACATAATTTTGAGCAAGAAATTTATATATATATATATTTGATACATATATAACATGTTATATATATATTTGATATATATAACATACATGTGATATATATGTACACATAGGTATATAAATACATACATATTTGGGTTGGATTCAATCTGGGATGAGTAATGGTAAAAATCTTATATTTCTTTTTTGTAAAAATGTATATATTTCTGATGGTTGTACATCTAGGAGAAGAATTACTGGCTTATGGGATACATGTATGTTCAGCTTTAATAATTTGTGTCAAACATTGTTCTAACATAATTATACTAATAATTTACAAATATTTCATGGTATTTGATAATTCTGTTTCTTTAACATGAAAATATGGTATCTGAACAAAAACTAATATCTAATGTTGACTATAAAGTACACAATGATGTGTTTTTTATTGTCACCTGGAAGACATGTCATTAATTTATGATATGTCTGAATACATGAAGGTTAAAAGTCAAATTCAGTAAGAAACATTTGAATGTATGTAGCAATCTGTCAGTGAGCTTTGACTGTATTTGACACCTTTCAAATAGATAGTTTGCATCTCTATATTGAAAATAGTCCCTGTGAATTTTTACTTATTGCCTTGATGATATCTATGTTTACCCTTTTCAGAGAAGAAGTTTCTGTATCACCTGTGTCACCATATGGTTTAAATGGGGAAAAAAGTGAAACTATACTTGTGAGAATTAATGTTTTCTTATATCATAGCTATATCAATCACACACAAATCAGATAACAACGTAATGATATCCCCATGACCAAAATGCACACAAAGCATTTTGATATGACATAAAGATAACTGACCTAAGTAATTGTTAGTAGATTTGAATTCTAATTTTGGCTTCTTTTATAATTACTAATTTTTATACTGTGAAAAAACAATAGTACCTGTTCATGATATTATACCACAGTTTTTCAAGGTGATGCCACTAGGAGAAACTGGGTAAAGGATACATGTGATCTCTCTGTGCTATTTCTTATAATTGCCTCTAACTCTACAATTATTTGAAAATTTAAAAAATTAAAAATTAGCGTAGTTATATTGGATTTTAATTTGTAATGTAGTTGTTATTAGGACAAATTTATGTAACACATGTTTAGTTAATTTTAATATACAAAATATTACTGAAGCACAACATACAATCATTATTACATTTTTTCTAATAGTCAGAAACACGGGAATTGATTTAAAAGTTTACAACCTCAAAGAAGACTTTTACTCATGAATGCAGGCTGTTTCAAAGTTAATTTATCTCAAATATGCCCTAAGTATGTGTGCAATGAATGGAACAAGAATGTTTCCTGTGACAGTTTCAGTACTTCTTAAGATGACACTACAAAGATTTAGAAAATTAAATATTTATGTGTAAACAATATTTTATTGTAAAATGAAAAATAAAGCACTTTACATATTTTGTAGTGGCAATGGTATCTCTAAGCAAGATGAAATTCCTACAATATGACAAGAAGTTTTTGAAAAGATGGCAAAAACTACTACAATGCAAATCTTCTATAAAATGACATAAAATGAAGTATAAAATATAAATATTTCAACATAACTGGTAGATTTAATATAACCAGAATTTGAACAAATCAAAAAAAGGAAAAAGTAACAACTAAGTATAAAATATACAAAAACCAATTTGTATTAAAATGAGAATGAAGTATTGCTTTTATCCTATCACATTGGCAAATATCAATATGTTTGATCACACAGTGTTCTAAGGGTATAGGAAAAAATACCATTAGCCCTCCTTTCTAGAAAAATAAATTGGTCTGAAGTTTGGAGAGCAATTTGGCAACATCCGTCAAAATCTCCAGTCACAATCCTCTTTGATCCAGTAATTTTAGTTCTAGTTTTTATCATGTAAAATAAACCTGTGTATGACTCTAAAATATGTAAAGAGTTCTTCACTACTACTGTGTTTGCAATATCGAAAAGCTGAATAAAGATTAAAAACCCTGCAGTTGGGGATTGGTTTTTGTCACACAAGAAAATACCGTGT
This sequence comes from Piliocolobus tephrosceles, assembly GCF_002776525.5. Taxonomy (NCBI): domain Eukaryota; kingdom Metazoa; phylum Chordata; class Mammalia; order Primates; family Cercopithecidae; genus Piliocolobus; species Piliocolobus tephrosceles. Next base: position 97,184,207 of record NC_045437.1, on the reverse strand, counting down.
AGCTAAAAATATCGAGATAATTCACTATATGGCAATACAAAAATTACTTAATATATATTTGAAAAGAGTAAGTTGTAAAATAATCTATAACATGTTTTATTCATGTGTGTACTTGTGTATATATGTGTGTGTATATATTTGGCAATATGTGTATATATACACACAGATACAACTATATGCATCTATACTTGTGCAGCAAGTATATATATTTGGCTATATTTACATATATAATATGTGTGCATATATATATACACACATATATATCACCAGATATATATGCTTGCTGTACAAGTATAGATAGATATACTTGTGTATGTATGTGTGTAGATATACACAAGTATATCTATTTAATATCTATCTATATATATATCTCTCTCACACAAGAACTGTTCATTGTGGTTTTATATGGGGAGGAAAACTTAATGGTATGGGATGAGATAAAGACATTTTTGGTGTATAATTTTTAATATTTGAATTGTTATTATATATTTTATTTTTGTTAAACTGCAATGAAATATTAAAATAGGAATCTTTATGATATCAGTGTAGTCTAAATCTGCAAGAAAGAAGGTCAAGTTATCTCATATTCCAAAATGAAATGCTAAAACATACAAGTAAGACCTGCAAAAGAGGTGAACAAGAACTGGTTTTATAATCTGTATCTAGACAAGAGAGGGATTCTATATTAGAAAAAGAATTTATTTAAAGTTTATTGCTAAATATGTAGAAATGGTGGGAGAATCCTTCAAGTAATTTGAGAAAAAAAATTTCAGTGTGACTTAAAGAGTTCATCCTCTTTTGTTTGAATGGTACAGTAGGATCACTTCTGATTCACACTTGAAAAATTGAAAGGCCAGAGTCTGTTTTTAGATACTCATAGTCTGATAAGAAAATAAAAGGTAAGTCTGTTCACTTTAAGAATTTGTTGGACTAAATGGTGTGTGTTTCCTGTGGTCAAGAGTGGGTTATATGAGGATGATTTAGCATCAGATTTTTTTTCCCTAGAGATGAAACGGGAACACAGGAAGAAGCCTAGATTAGGTTGTACCAAATGCTTAACATGTGGGTGACTGTCCATTGATGATTAATTACCCAATATTGAAAGAAATGATGCAAGTGAATGTTTTTCAGTATTGAAGGAGAGAAAAGGGGATCTTCAAAATTACAATGAAAGCCCCAAACTTCATAGGTCATTAGCCTTTTACACTTGATAAAGGCTGACACGTGCATACCTCTATTTAAACACCACTGTAATTAAGATATAGAAGCAGGGCTGGGCGCGGTGGCTCAAGCCTGTAATCCCAGCACTTTGGGAGGCCGAGACGGGCGGATCACGAGGTCAGGAGATCGAGACCATCCTAGCTAACCCGGTGAAACCCCATCTCTACTAAAAAATACAAAAAACTAGCCAGGCGAGGTGGCGGGCGCCTGTAGTCCCAGCTATTCGGGAGGCTGAGGTAGGAGAATGGCATAAACTCGGGAGGCGGAGCTTGCAGTGAGCTGAGATCCGGCCACTGCACTCCAGCCTGGGCGACAGAGTGAGACTCCGTCTCAAAAAGAAAAAAAAAAAAAAAAAAGAAGATATAGAAGCGTTTGGTCATCTAAAGTTTCTTCATCACTCTTTGCAATCAATCCTTTTTCACACTGTAGCCCTAAGCTACCAAAGATCTGGGCTCTTTGACTATTAATTGTCTCTTCTTCTTCTAAAATTTCATATGATGGAAGACAGCTAGATTCCTAATCAAAAGAAGTCACAGAATATGCAGCCAAGTCATTGTCTCAAAGGCTTGAGAGTAGCATGGAGAAAAGTAAATGGTATAAGACAGTCTATTAGTCTAGGTTTTGTCAGAATGAAAAGTAAATGTGTTTGATCCTTTATACAGGGCAACTTTCCAGGGATATTGAGCTACAGCAGGTCCAACGGCTAATCATAAAATATTTTTAGCATTTAGTTTAATAAATGGTTCTTTTGACTACTTTCTAGTAACAAGAGACAAAATATCCATTTTCTGGACTTCAGTTCTTTCTGAAGTTCACTTCCCATTGCACTCATAAAAACAGGACGTTTATGTTGGGCATGAGCTAATTAGTTGTGCAGTTTCTCATTACTTTTAAACAAGGAATTATAATACAGTAAGCTGTTAAAGAGATATTAAAAATAAAGATCTAAAATTATTTTTATGTTTGTGATATGAGTCTTTTGTCAGGTTTAGTATTTCCTCCAAGTCTGTAGTTTGTCTTTTCATCTCCTAAAAGGATCTTTCCCAGAAAAAAAAAAAAAAAAAAAAGTTTTTTTTTTGGTTTTCAATTTGATTACATCAAATTTATTGATTTTTGTTTTATTTTTCCTTTCTAGATCATTTGTTTGCAAAGAATCTAAGAAATTTTCACAAAGTCTTAGATTCAGAAATTTTCTCCTATGATATCTTCTAGCAGTTTTACAGTTTTATGTTATACATTTAAACTTGAGATACATTTTGTGGTACATTAATTTTTTCCTATGGATAGTTAGTTGCTCCTGTGCCAACTGTTGAAAAGACATCTTCATTGAATTGCTTTTGCACATTTGTCAAAAATCATGACATACTTACGTGAGACTGTTTCTGAATTCTCTATTCTGTTCCACTGATTATGTGTTTGTCATTCTATGAATACTACACTCTTGATTGTTTTACCTACATAACTCTTGAAATTGAGTAGTAGAATAATCCTCCCGAATTATTCTTTTTTTTCAAAATTGTTTTGCTACTATAGTTCCCTTATATTTTTATATAAATTTTAAAATAGTTTGCCTATAGATACAAAAAAATCTTGGATAGCAATTACATTACATTTGTATATCAATTTGAGGGGAATAGACATCTTTACTACTCAGAGACTTCCAGTCCATTTAAATGACATTGCTCTAAATTTATTTAACTTTTGTTTCATTTGTATTTTATAGTATTCAGTGTTTAAGTCTTGTAAATGTTTTGTTAAATTTATGCAAAAGTATTTAAAATTGTTTGAGATAGCATAAATGGCATTGCTTCGGTTTCTGGTTCCAGGTATGTATTTCCAGAATTTAGAATAGATTTTTGTATATTTATCTTGTATACTGACAACTTGCTTAATTCACTTATTAGTTTTAAGAGTTTGTTTATAGATTCCTTGAAGTTTTCTCTATAGACCATTATAACATCTGCAAATAGGGAGACTATTTTTTTCATTGTTCAAACCTGTATGCCTTTTATGTTATTTTCTTGCCTTATTGTGCTTGTTAGAACTTACAAAACTAACTTTAATGGCAGTGTCGATTGTGGGTACCCTTGCTTCCTTCCTGATCATAGGCGGAAACATTTCTGTTTTTCCCAGTTATGACATTACTATGATTTTATCAAATATTCTTTATCAACTTCAGAAAATTATTCTATGTTTATATTTTTCTGAGTTATTTTAAGTATTATTATTTTGAATTGATTCATAATAATTGTACGTATTCATGCGGTTCATAGTAATGTTTTGATACATATCATGAATAATGTTCAGATAAGGGTAATTAGCATATCCATTATCTCAATTATTTATCTGTTATCTGGAAAATGTTCAATATCCTCCTTCTAGCCATTTGAAACTATATGTTATTATTAAGAATGGTCATCCTACTGTGGTATAGAACAAGAGAACTGATTTCTCCTATCTAGCTTTAATTATGCTTCCTTTATCAAAATCTGCACCCCTTTATAATCAAATGAATAGCATATTAAACATGATAAAATGAATAGATCTTGATTTTGTCCAAATACTTTGTCTGTATCAATTGATATTACTGCATAGCTTTTATTTTTTAGCCTGTTGATCCAATGAACTTGATTAATTTTTGAAAATTGCACTAGTTTTGTATACCTGGAATAAATACCACTTGGACATAATGCAGACTTTTAATATATTTATCAATTCTATTTACTAATATTTGGTTTGTTTACCATTTTTTACATCTAGTTTCATCAAGAATATTATCTGTACTATCCTTTGTGCCTACTATCTTTCACTTTTTTGTGTATAAAATAATACTGGCTTTATAAAATGACTAAGCAAGTGTTTCTTCTTCCTTTACTTTTAGAAGTGATTGTGTAAAATTATTGTTCATTATTCTTTAAATGTTTGCTGGAATTTTCCAGTGAATCCATCTAGGTGTGGATTTATTTTTTCTGTTTGTTTAAATTAAAAACTTAATTTCTTGAATAGTTATAGTGCTATTCAAATTATCTATTTTAAATTGGATGAATTATAGTAGTTTGTGCTTTTGTGGGAATGAGTCTTTTACATCTAAGTTGTCAAAAGTGGGTATCTACTTGTAGTATTACCTTATTACTCTGTTGTTGTGTGTAGCATCTATAGGGGTATTTCCTTTTTCATTGATTTTTTTTCTGATGCCTTAGTCTTTTCAATTTTAGTGATTTCTACTCTTATTGTTATTATGCCTTCAGCTTACTTTGTATTTGTTGTTGCTTTTCTTCTAGCTTATTGAGTAGCTTAGATTTTGTGATTTGAAATTCTCCTTTCTAATGTAAGCATCCTATGGTATACATGCAGTTACTTTGTACTTTTCTCTAATCTTGGTAACCTTCTTTTATGTTTTGTTAATTTTGTGAATTGATATGCTTTGCTTCTTTTTGTTTCTTAATTCGTGTAGTTTCTATTGGTATTTTTTGTGATTACTGTGGGAATTATACAATACATCTTATATTTAAGAGTCCATTTTAAGCTAAAAACAAGTTAAGTTCAAGTATATGCAAATCTCTTCACTTTTTCTTCCTCTCTGCCACACTTTATTTATTGTTGTCAAAATTTGCATCTATTCATGTTGTGTGCCTTTTAATATAATACAGTTATTTTTTAAATTTTTGTTTTTTAACACTTTTGGAGGGGGGAAGCGGATTACAGGTGTGAGCCACTGTGTCTGGCTGTTGCTTACTTTTGATATTTTTTATACTTTCTGGAGGTTTATAATTTACTAGTAAATAAACGTGCATAGTCTTTTATTTTCAAAAAATTGAGTAATATGATAATTTGTAAAATACATGTGAGTTCATGCATGCGTGTCTGCCCACAAATTACATCTCTTAAAAATGTATCATGGATATTTAAAGACCATTTTTTAAAAACTTTTATACTATAGTTTAAAGTGATTTACCTACTGCCATTACACTAATATAGTATTTTTTGTCTATATATTTTTTCTTCAACATTGAGTTTTATACTTTTTCTTATCCTGTTGCTGTTTTACATTTTAACTTGAACTCTCTTTAACATTTCTTTTAAGACAGATTTATGGATGATAAACTCAGCTTTTGATTTTCGGGAGAAATATTTATGCCTTCATTTTTGATAAACAGGTTTGTCAGATACTGTATTCTTGGCAAGTTTGTGTGTGCATTTGTGTGTGTGTATGCGCATGTGTACCTGTAACTGTTTCTTTTTAGCACTTAAATATATTATCTCACTCCTTCCACCCTACATAGTTTCTGCTGAAAAGTCTGTTGGTCTTATGCAAGGTTCTCTTTTACATGATGAGCCACCTTGACTGCTTTAAAAGTTCTTTGAGTTTTGACGATTTGGTCATAGTATTTCTCAATGTAGATACTTTGGTTCCATGTTATTTGTTGCCTTTTGGACTTATTGGATCTGGAAGTACAGTTCCTTCTTCAAATTTCGGAAGTTTTCCGTCATTAATTCTTTAAGTAAGTTTTCTGTTTTTTTTTTCTTCTTCTTCTGTGATTCATAAAATGTATATATTGGTTTGCTAGATGATATCTCATAATTCTCAGTTTTCTTCATTCTTTTTACTTCTTTTTTTAAAATTTTTGGCCATATGACTAAATTATTGCAAATGACCTGTCTTGAAATTTGTTCATACGTTTTTCTGCTTAATCTAGTCTTCTGTAGAACTCCTCCAGTAAATTTTTTAGGTCAGTTACTGTGCTCTTCAGCTCCATGATGTCTGTTTGTTATTTTTTATATTTTCTATTTTTTAAATTAAAATGGTCTCAGTTCATGCATTGTTCTTGTGACCTCATAAACACCTTTATGTTTATTTTAAAATTTCCATCATATAAATAATACAACTCAATTGTATTAGGGTTATTTTCTGAATATGTATCTTGTTTTTATTTGTTTGGATCATCATTGTTTCTTCATTTTTCTTGATTTTGTGTGTTGATGTCAGCATATTAGATAGAGCAGGAACCTCATATAGATTTCACAAACTAACCGTATACAAGAAAGAACCAATCAGCTCAGAGATTCTAGAGCTCTCTACCATGCCTATCCCTTTCCAGGGAGAAGCAGGCATCTGTAGTTATTTTCTGCTCACTCTGTGCTGAGCCGGAAGAGAAACTATGGCATTTCTCAGTCTAAGCTGCCATCTCTGTCATTCTCTATGCAGCTAAGATACATCAGCACTCCACGATTGACAAGGTAAATGTCAAATCTTTGGGAAGTTCTGGAAATGTTGGCGTGTTGGACATGTTTATCTATTCTTTTCTTCCTCAGGGGGAAGGTGAAAGCTGGAGTTTTTCATCTTTTACTCTATGCTAAGCAAAGGCAAAGAATCAAAGATGTCTACCAGCCTAGGTTGCTACCTCCATTCCCTGTCAGGTAGTTAAACTATGTTGCACACATCAGAGCTCCAAAGCTGGTAAAATAGGATTTAGTTCCCTGGGAGCTTCCTTGGAAAATCTGGACATTGGATACATGAATCAACACATTTCCTCCCCTGGGAGAAGTTGAAAACTAGGAGTTCTTCTGATCATATGTCGCTGTGCTAGCGCAGAAATTCTAATGAGAGAAGGTCCTAAATTTTCCTACCAGCTTCAGTGAGTCTAGTTTCACATTCACCTAAATATAGGAGCCTTTCAATTGGATTCTAGATTTCTTACAAAGGGAATTTGTTCCTGTATTGTTTATGAATCATTTTATTTGTGGGGAAAAGAAGAGTCTAGGGCTTCAAACTCTGCCAGTTTGCTCTTAGTTTATTTTAATGCAATTGTTGATAAGTTAGGGCATAAGTCTGCCATTTTATGTTATTTTGTATTTGTTCTCTGATCTTTTTCTCTTTTTATATTCTTTCTAAAGTCCTGTGGGTTAGTGTAACTTTTTAATAATTTTATTTTGCTTTATTAATTTTGATCTATAATATTTTATGTGGATCTCTATTTTATATTTATTATTAATGAAAATTTTATATTTCAATGGTTACTCCATATTACAAATATTTATAAAACATATCACAGTTTGCTGGATTCAAAATTTATAAAACTTCAAGTAAAGTGTTCAAACTTTACCTTCCTTGGGTCCATTTATCCTCTTTCATCTGCAGTCAAGTTGTCTTAAATTTTTTCTTTGCATACCTAGGGATATACATTTAAGACTTGCAATTTTTGCTTAAACTACTTAGCATAATTTAGAAAAGTCAGAAGGAAGGGGGCTGTATCTCCCCATATTTTGCTCCTGTTATTATCATTTCTTTCCCTTTAACATTTCAATATCCTACTTTTATTATTTCATTTTTTTGGAGAATTTCCTTCATCCATTTATTCAGGATAGATGTGCTGGCAAAAATAAAATAAAATAAAATAATAAAATAAAATAAAATAAAATACCTCCTAGGTTTCCTTCACCTGAAAATATACAGATGTTCTCTACATTTGTTTGTATGTTTTCACTTGACATAGAGAATCCCATGTGACAGTTTTTTGGTTTTTGTTTTGTTTTGTTGTTGTTGTTGTTTTCCTTAACGCTTGAAAACTATGTAACTTCTTTCTGGCCTCAGTGGGCTCTCATGAGCAACCCTCTAAGGGTTATCCACATTCTTCGTTCAGATTCTTTTTTTCCCTCTAGGCACTATTTTTGTTTTTCTGACTATTTTTAAGAGTTTTATTGGTCTTTGCTTTTCAAAAGTTTGACTATGATGTATCTTAATATGTATTTATTTTGTGTTACTCTGTTTCAGTTTCTCTCAACTATTGAACCTATAGGTTTATGTCTTTTTCCAAGTTTGGAAAATTTTGAGACACTATTTATTAAAATACTTTTTTAGGCCAAATCTCTTTCTCCTATCTTTTGAAAACTCCAATGTTAGATATTTTGTTATAGTCTTTTATGTCCCTGAGTCTCTGTTCATCTTTTTTTTTTTTTTTTTTTTTCCCATTTAGTCTGTTTTATCTGTTGTTCACATTGAGGAATTTTTACTGTTTTGTTGCAAGTTCTTTGATTCTTCCATCTGTCTTTTCTATTCTGCTGCCAACTTCGTTCATTGAGTTTTTAAATTTTAACCATTGTAACTTTCTGTCTGAGATTTCCACATATATCTTCTTATATCTTGTCTTCTTTGCTGAGACATTCTAGTTTTTAATTTGTTTCAAAGATATTTATAATAGCTTGTTGAAGGACTTTCATGATGCCTAAGGAAGATAATTCTCATATATTTGTTACCTTGTAGTCAGTCAATTGTCTTTCCTTATTGTAATTGAGATATCCCTTGTTTTTGACATAATGAATGATTATTTTCTATTAAAACCTGTACATATTGGAGCATTGTATTATGAGACTGTCAATATTATTTCAATATTGTGTTTTAGAAGGCCCTCTCTGACCCTACCCCATATTGAGGAAGATGACAACACTTGCTCATTACTGGCAGATGTCGTTAGAATCTAGGTTTCCACTGCCCTCTCTCACTTCTCAGGTTGGCAGGGGAGAGGCTTTTCATCACAGGGGGGCAGATGGCTGGACTGATTTCTGGACTGATTTGCTAATTAGGACTCCTCCCTAGACCTCTGTTGATATCATCCTGCCTGAGAGATACAGGTAACTTCATTATTGCTGAGAAGTTGTAAAATTCTGATTTTCCGTAGGCCTCCCCCAAAGCTATCACTTTTAGTAAGGGAAGGGTGATTCCCTACTTTCAGGTGGTAGTAGAAGGCTAGCACTAGGCGAGCCTTTCCATATGGTCCTGCTGACATTGTAATGGGGGTTCATTGCCACCCAGCTTGAATGAATGTCCCACATCCATAATCTGACACTACTGGCAGAAAAATGGAGTAAGTCATTGCAGCCTAATGAGTATGGAAGTTTTGCCTCTCTCCTTGGCCTTTCTGGGGGACTGGTGGGAGTTCAACAGTTTTTTTCTTTGGTGCTTTTCTGAAGTAGAGTCGTTATTGTCTAAATGTTATTTGTCTTGCTGGACTGCTGTTTCCTCATCCTCTGAATCGAGATACAATATTTTATTGGGGCATGTAGAGTTTTTATGTCTGCATCTATTGACATTTTGGAGTTGATGCCTTCATGACTATTCATGCATCCAATTTGATTTATATAAGCCGAAAAGGAAAACCCAGAGAAATCGTCACTGTCCTCAGGTTCTGAGATCGCCACTTAATCTACATTTTTTGTTGTATCTTTCTTATGATATATATTATGATGTTCAGGGTATTTTAACTCTTGAAACTCCAAAGAAAAGAATTAAAAACAAAAACAAAAGCAAGTCAATTAAATAATAGGCAGAAGACTTGAAGAGACATTTTACCAAGGAGGCCATACAGATGGAGAACAAACATGAGAAGGGATATTTAGCATAACTAACTATTGGGGAAATGCAAATTAAGACCACACAAGAATATCACTACACATCTACTAAATCATCTAAAAAAGTGATAACAATACCAAATGCTGGAAAAGATGCAGAAAAACTGGATTTCTAATGCACTGTTTGTGGAAATATAACATGAGATAGTCAATTTGGAAAATAATTTTGCAGTTAAAGAAAAACAACAAAACTAAGCATGCAATTACCATGTGGCCCAGATACTATACTATCAGACATTTATTCTCTAGAAATAATAGCACACAAATGAATATTTATTACAAATCTATTTGTATTAGCTAAAACCTAGAAATAATTAAAATGTCCCCTATAAAAAATAATGAACTACTGACACATGAAGCAACTTAGATAAATCTCAAGGGAATTATCCTGAGTGAAGCATCTCATCTCAAAAGGTCACATACTGTTCGATTTAATTTTTAAAAACATTTTTGACTGGGCGTGGTGGCTCACGCCTGTAATCCCAGCACTTTGGGAGACTGAGGTGGGTGGATCACTTGAGGTCAGGAGCGTGAGACCAGCCTGGTCAAGATGGTGAAACCCCTTCTCTTCTATCTATCTATCTATCTCTCTATCTATCTATCTATCTATCTATCTATCTACCAATCATCTATCTAGTGTGTGTGTGTGTGCGTATTAGCGTGTGTATATATATGTATATATATTAGCATATATGTATACATATGTATGTGCCAAGTATGGTGGCACATACCTGTAATCCCAGCTACTCGGGAGGCCTAGGCAGGAGAATCGCTCGAACCCAGGAGGCGAAGGTTGCAGTGAGCCAAGATTGTGCCACTCCACTCCAGCTTGAATATCAGAGCGAGACTCCATCTCAATAATAATAAAAAAATATATATGGCAAAATTATAGAGATAGAGTACATAGTGGTAGTAGACAGGGTTTAAGGATGATGGTGTGTTTACTTTTCTAGGGCTGCTGTAATGAAGTAGCACAAATTAGATGATTTAAAACAAAAAGTAATTACTATATCACAGTTACAGAAACTAACTTTCTGAAATCAAGATGTCAATAGAGTTCCTCCAAAGGCCCTGAGAATCTGTTGTATGTTTCTCTTAGTTTCTGGTGGCTGCTGACAGCTCTTGGAATTCCTTGGTTTGTTGCTTCTTAGCACCAATTTCTGCTTCTATCTTCACACAGCCTTCTCTATGATGTTAGATGTTCTTCCTCTTATTATTAGGACACCGGTAACTGTGATTAGGTCCCATCCTAAATCTAGAATATTTTCATCTCAAGGTCCTTACCTAATCATATCAGCAAAAAAAAAAAAAAAAAAAAAAAAAAAAAACCCTATATCCAGACCAGCTCACATTCCAACGTTTTGGGTGGAAATGATAGTGAAGGGGAATGAGGTGACTATGACTTAGTGGGATAGTATGAACCATATCTTATGTTGATGAAATAATTCTGTATCTTGGTTGTAGTGGTAGTTACACAAATCTACACATATGATAAAATGGCATAAAACTGCAAGTACACACTTTTCTGGTTTTGATATTATTTTATAATTACAGAAGATGTAACCATCAGGGAAAACAGGCTAAAAGCTACCTGCAACTTCTCTGTACTATCTTTGTAACTTCTTGTGCATTTATTATTATTTCAAAATAAAAGTTTAGAAATTGCTCTAATAATTTTCTTATAGATGACAGCAACTTTCCCCTATTTATGTCTCTCTGTGTGTATGTGTGTGTGTATATATATATATATGTATGTATTATATATATTCCTCACTTTACATTTTATCTAATATAAAAACAACGTTATATGCCTCTTCAAAAAGGAGGAAAAATTGATAATTACTAAAATGTGTCCTGAGTCATGTGTCCAGTAGTATAATAAATTGCTTATATTGTCAAAGAGTTTGTACATTTGCTCATAAGATTGTAACTATGAGAGTGACTGATTATTTTATTAACTGTTCCTGATTTAAATATTAGGCCTAGAGTGTCGTTGTCTATATAATGAAGCTAAATTAAGACCCAAATTAATGATAAAGTGTCATATTGCATCATACATAGTCAAAACTCGTATGCTCAAACTGATTTACGTATATTTAATGATTTTAGTTAAAGGAGGACAATAGAATGATTAAAGTTATTTTTAAGATCATAGAACCCTTTTCCTAAAAATAAAATGGGAACATAAGCAATCTCTGTATTTGCACAAATCTTTTACAAAATGGACAAAATAGAATCTTTTACAGGGAAAATCATTAGCATTGAAAATACTGGATATATATGTACATACACACAAATACACACACACACACACACACACTCCCTCTCTGTCAACTGTAAATGTGTCCTTTAAAGTGTTTTAAAAATGCTATTAGTAAAATAATTATTTTAACATCACTTTGTCTACTAAAAGTTTTATTATTTTCTAAAATGTATAGAGGGAGTTCTTCATGGTTTAAAGCCACGTTATATTAAGATAGCTGACTGGCAGTTGTCTGCTTTATTAGAAATGAGATTCCTCCTACTCTGCCCACCTGAAACGAAACACAAAATATGTCACCATTGAGAATTTAGTATGATTAGGATTGACAGTTCTTTTCAGAGAAGATCTCCATAGGCGGAAACAAAATGTCATAGGGGAAATAAAGCTGTAACAATAGAACAGAACTGCAAAGAAAAAAAAAAAAAATCACAACTCAGGTTATGGATCATTTGTAAGAAGGATGACACTATTTTCTAATTAGACTTGAATTTCCAATTGCATGTTTACAGACAGAAATGAGTCATGAATTATAATTTTGAATTATTCTTAATCACAACAGATTTATAATAAATTTTTAAATTACACTTTTTCCCACTTATGATAGCATACATATTAATATCAAAATTTGTACCCTAAATTTATCTAGTGTCTTCAGTGACAAAATATCAAAAGATATTGTACAGTTTAAATTGCCTCACTTCTATGGTAGAACTCACTAAACATTTAAAAGCAGTTTTAGTACATTGCAAACTGATCTCGTATGTGAAGTGTACAATTTACTTTTCAAAATCGAATGAAGCTAAAATTGTTAAGATATAGTGATTGAACAAAGAAAAGTGTTAAATATTTGTTATAAATAAATATTGAGCTAAATATGAGAACCATTCTATTAGAAAAGCCATTTCAAAATTCTGGGATGTTATTCAGGTTTCAAATGTGTTTCAGCACGCTTATTGTGCAAACTTATTGACCATGACACAATGTGATCCTGAAGGTGAATGGTGATTATTTAGGAATGAGATCTTTCAGTCTGGACCTTTGTTTGGAAAATTTTCCTTTGTAAATTACATTATAATGCAGTAATTTAAAGGAACACGGAAAGTTCAGCAGAAAAGATATTTTAATGATTCCTGTGTTTGTTATTTCAGACTACTTCAAATCATACGGCCAGTTAATGACAGAATCCAAAATATATGAAAGCCAAATATTGCATTGTCATTTTGCTCCTTTGTTCCATCCTCTCTACTTCTACTTTATTCCTAACCCCAGCCCCAGATGCTCTCTTGTCTAAAGTCCTTCACTTTCCATGTCAGGATAAATCTGTTAATTCATAGCACTCTGTTTTTTTTTTTTTTTTTTTTTTTTTTTTGAGACGGAGTCTTGCTCTGCCACCCAGGCTGGAGTGCAATGGCCGGATCTCAGCTCACTACAAGCTCTGCCTCCCGGGTTTACGCCATTCTCCTGCCTCAGCCTCCCAGGTAGCTGGGACTACAGGCGCCCGCCTTGTCGCCCAGCTAGTTTTTTGTATTTTTAAATAGAGACAGGGTTTCACCGTATTAGCCAGGATGGTCTCGATCTCCTGACCTCGTGATCCGCCCGTCTCGGCCTCCCAACATAGCACTCTGTTAACACTTATCAATGTAGTACAATAATTTAAGTATTTATTTCCTCCACTAGTCAGCTCCCTGAGAATAAAGATTATGAATTATTCAAGTGTGTTCTTCCAAGTGCCCAATGCAGTGACAAGTACATCTGACAGCCTTTTGTTTCAGGCTATTTTTCTCAATAATGTTCTTATACCAAAAAGCAGTGGAAGATAAATACAGTGTCTATTTACAGAACAAGAGTATATATTTTAATTGTCCAGAATAGTAAAGGCAACATCAGTCTCCCAGGCAAAGGATCAGTTTGCTTTCAGTCCATTAGAAATTGTTTGTCTACCCTAAACCCAGAGTTCCTCAGTTATGATTCAAACATACTGCATGCAGTTATCAACTTGGACTACTCCATGTTGTCCCCATGGGACTTAATGTTGAAGAAAAAGAAATGCAGCTATGAAGTTCATCAGATTCTCTGTGCCATGAATTAATATAAATCCTTTGTCTCTGTCTCCAGAATCTCACATCTCTTCTATTAGCATCCCTGAAACTATGACAGGCTAGCTTATTAGCATTCAAATAAAGGAAAACCTCAGACACTGCACATTTCTTGAAATCAGTTACTCATACATATGAACTATGAATGCCAAAAAAAAAAAAAAAAAAAAAAGAGAAGCCCAATCAATGATCTGGTCTACAGTTCACCTATTTCATATATTAGGAATCAGAGGTTCAGAAAAGTTGTGACACCCTCTAAAATCATGTTTCAAATATATTTTTCTGAATGTTTAATAATATATGAGTAATTATTAAATTGTATCAATAAATTTTCTGTTTATACAGACAATAACTATAAAAGCATGCTGCCATATGATGTTAGGACTGATATTTATCATTTGCATGCACAATCACATTGGCATGTGATGTACTTCTTTAATTGTTCAGAATAAAAGAAAAAACAAAGAAAAAATATTTATATACTTACACAACATCATAAGATCGGGTGACATTATGTTATGACATGCTATATAAAGAAGTTTTTGAGTAGTCTAATTAGAAAAAAAGTGGAATGATTAATTTTTTAAATGATCCATCATAGGATAAGCATCTGAGTTTTAGCAAATTTACATTATTTCATCTCTAAATCTATATTCCAACACATTAAATCATGTTATTGATTTAAATTTTCTGATTTTTTAAATTAAGGTCATATTCTATTAGTATTTTTTTTTCTAAACCTGCGTGAGCTATAAACATGAGCAATCTCTACTTACTGGATTTTTACATGTAAATATTATTTGTAATGATTTAAATTAACAAGGAAAGTTCACAAGAAGTTTTCCTAAAGAAATCTGTGCATGTACATTAACTTACCTTTTAGAAACTCTGCCCCAAGACATAGACTCAGTTACTGACAGCACATGTACTATTGCTGTTCCTTGGTGTACATGGGGAATTGATCCCAGGAGTACCTCCCCGCATGCCAAAATCCACAGACTCATGTTTAGCAGTCAGTCCTGCAGAACTCACATTTAGGTAATGTGTGCCCTCTGTATAAGTGGGGTTTTCATACTGTACTTTTGATCTGCGTTCTGTGGAAAAAATATCCTTACATAAGTGGATTCACATACTTCAAACCTGCATTGGTCAAAAGTCAACTGTATATTAAAACTAAGCTCTTTCCATTGTGTCATTTTGACTCCCTTGTTACTTACTATTTATCTAGAGAATAATAATATAAAAATTTCTCTATTGTCTATTAAACATTGAAAAAGTGAAATAATTTCTGAGTCCAAAGTTACTTGGTTGTACAGACTAGTAAATGATCCAGTAGTTGTGATCCAATTGTGTAAAGTTCTATTGACAAAATGCTACGGCCAAAATATAAATCATTACCCTATTATTACTGATTCCGTATCACAATGTATTTGAAGACTGATTTGTGAAAATCAATGCTTTAGCTAAATTTTGTAAAATCTCTTTATTTTATTATTACATAATTATGACTTAAACACATAATTAAGATTCTGCTGCTTTCTCAAATACTCAGT
This sequence comes from Piliocolobus tephrosceles, assembly GCF_002776525.5. Classification (NCBI taxonomy): domain Eukaryota; kingdom Metazoa; phylum Chordata; class Mammalia; order Primates; family Cercopithecidae; genus Piliocolobus; species Piliocolobus tephrosceles. The sequence continues at coordinate 97,168,668 of NC_045437.1, read as the reverse complement.
TCATTGAAAGTTAAATGCAATCATTTTGGATATAATCCCATCTTTTAGTAAAGTGAGTACATTGTGTGCTTGGTTTATTCATTTAAATTGTTATCACATAAAATGCTCTTTACTCCAAACTCACAAACCTTAAATTATTTAAATATAAATTTATACATAAAACAAGTGTGATCCTCTTGGAGGTTATTGTTTCCTAAGGATAGAATATTGTGGCTATTCATCATTCTTTTTTCAAGTAGAAAGATATTTGTAACACACAAAGGGAAAACAAATATGACACAGGAGAAACAAGGTTAAGTTGTTTCTTAATTTTAACCATGTTCACAGCAGAATTTCTTTATAAGTTTATTTAAAACAGTTTGCATGCTAGTTAAGACCTCTGTCAGAGGCTGGTAAAATGCAACAAATTGTACTTTAGACTTCTTATAATAAATTAACATACTTTCTTACAGTTTTCTCTCTATGCAAATGTTATTTTACTGGATTGTAATTACACCCCATATGCAATTTACATGTTAATAAAATGACATTCTGTAAACAGTGCAGTTACCAATAATTCTCCAGAGAACTATAGCTGACTTTACTAACAGATTGGGTCATAATTGTATATACAATCAATTCACCTCAATTGATATTTGATTGTATTACTTGTAGATAATTTTAGATGTTAAAAAAACCTTTTTTTAAATGAAATTTGTAAAACTTCTTTTTCAGTTGTTTCTCGTGTATTCACTATTATTTTCTATACCCTTTGGCCTGAAGTAACTGGTCAACAGAAATGAAATAAATAGAAGTTGTGGAAGGAATAAATATACTTAGTCCTTAATCCATGAAACCCACTAAGTGACTTGGCTGTCTACAAGAAAAATGTGTTTTCCATTAACATGGGTTTCCCATCACCCTCACCCTGGTAGCAGTGTAAAAGATGAGAGTGTGAATAAATGACTGTATATGTGGATTTTAAAATTTTTTCCTTAAAATAAAACATGAGTAACATAATATAGAGATGGTACATTGTTGATATTTATACATACAGCTTTTTAAATAGGTAACTTCCACTCTGAGCAAGCAAGACTTATAGATCATGATAATAAAGTAATTCTGGCAGCCCAGTGCTTTCGCTGATCATTCGTAGCATATATAAAGTTTTGTGCTTGCTTAACACTGCAAAACACATTATTAAACTAGAAATTAAAACTTTAATTCAATATAATAATCAAAACTTTAAACGTAGTTTAAAATTTTGTCACCTTCAGCTCACTCAGTTCAAGGGTCTTTGAATTAAGGAGTCTGAATTTGGAAAGGAAATGTAGTTATTTATTTCAGCATCTTATCTTTGGAGATCATGGCACTATTTTTCTGTGTAAAAGGTTTTTAAATAAACTTAATGGATTTCTGTTGTATACGTGTAATGAAATAATACCAGGGTCAGGCCCAGATATCCATCCTTCAACCTACTTAACTATTCATCTTTCTTTTTTTTTTTTTTTTTTTTTTTTTTTTGAGACGGAGTCTCGCTCTGTGGTCCAGGCTGGAGTGCAGTGGCTGGGTCTCAGCTCACTGCAAGCTCTACCTCCCGGGTTTAAGCCATTCTCCTGCCTCAGCCTCCGGAGTAGCTGGGACTACAGGCGCCCGCCACCTCGCCCGGCTAGATGTTTTTTTGTATTTTTTTAGTAGAGACGGGGTTTCACCGGGTTAGCCAGGATGGTCTCGATCTACTGACCTCGTGATCAGCCCATCTCGGCCTCCCAAAGTGCTGAGATTACAGGCTTGAGCCACCGCGCCCGGCCAACTATTCATCTTTCTATCTCTAGATCAATCTATGTAGTTATATTCTTATTTATTTTTTCAGCCTATATGCTTATTTATTTTTTCAGCCTATATCTGAAATAAATTTGTTGTTAATTCAGATACATAACCAACCAGCAAGATAAAATATATAAGGTAGTTCATCTAAGAGATCACATAACTACAAAAAAATAAAATAGAGGAAGATGGAAAAAAATAAATGAGATTTCAGTATCAGCTACTAAGTGATATCACACATGCTGAAGGATACGTTGCTAAATATCTTACTTTGGGTTTTCTTAATAGATGAAGCAAATAAATCAATGGAATGTATTAGTTTGATGCCCATAAAATGAATGCCAATGAATGGATTAGGACAAGCAGTTGGAGGCCTGGAAGAATTTTGTCCTCTAAGGCCTGATAAAGGGATACTAGCTAATGTTAAGGAAAAAGATCTCAATGTTAAAGTACAATTTTTTAAAACTAAAAATCATCACTTTCTTGTAAATATAAATTTTCAAATATGTAATTCATTAATTAATAGGGCATCAGTAAGATACTATGATAGGTTCAGAGATTATTTGAAAAATTAGGTATTTATAGATAAAGTTAGGATAAGATAAGATTGCTGAGTTAGATACAAAACTGGTTAGTGTCCAATATGGCCATAGAATATAACCTATAAGGTTATCTCTTTCCCTAGAAATAAAATATTTGCATATGTATCAGAAAGAAAATTAGGAGTTAATAGCACTTGATATAGTACAGATGTTTGTCCCTTCCAAATCTCATGTTAAAATGTGATTCCCAATGTTGAAATTGGGCAAGGTGGGAGGTATTTGGAGCATGAGAGCGGATCCCTTGTGAATGGTTTGGTGCCTTCCCCCATGTTAATACGTGAGTTATCATTCTTATTAATTCATGTGAGAGCTATTTGTGTAATAGAGCCTGACATCTCTCTTGCTTTTTTTCTAACCACGTGACACATCTGCTCCTCCTGCTGCCATGATTGAAAGCTTTCTGAGGCCTCACTAGAAGCAGATGCTGATTCCATGCTTCTTGTGTGGCCTGCAGAACTATTAGCCAAATAAACCTCTTTGCTCTATAAATTACTTACCCAGTCTCAGGTATTCCTTTATAGAAGTGTAATATGGACTAACACAGCCCTAAACAGTTGTGAAGATATCCTAGAAGATAGAAGAGTCAAGCTGGACACCAGTCAAGCTGGAAAATGTAAGCAATATGTTTTTTTCCTTTGGGACAAAGTCTCGCTATGTTGCCCAGGCTGGACTGCAGTAGCATAATGTGGCTCACTGCAACCTCTGCCTCCCAGGTTCAAGTGATTCTTGTGCTTCAGCCTCCCAAGTAGCTGGGACTACAGGCATGTACCACCACACCCTGCCAATTTTTGCATTTTTCATAGAGATGGTGTTTCATCATGCTGGCCAGGCTGGTCTTGAACTCCTGGCTTCAACTGATCTGCCTACCTCGGCCTCCCAAAGTGCTGGGATTACAGGCATGAGCTACTGTGCCCAGCCAATAATTTCTTAATATATCATCAAAGCTGAAGAGAGCATTATAGGATACTGAAGATGTCACTGGAAAATAAAGAAAAAAGGAAAGTGGGTGAAAATATCCTGAAATCTGAAAAGTATCAAGATAAATAAAAAGTAGTATAATAGTGATGCAATAAGAAACAGGAAAATGGATGCTCGAAGAATATTTGAAATCTCTTTCTTTTAGTTAAAAATTGTTTTTAGTTAAAAATTTATTTTAGTTAAAAACTGAGTTATGGGAAAGTTTGCTTTCCCATACCTAATGTAGCTTATTCAAATATATGCTGCCTTTGAATCTTACATAAAACTTTATTTAATTAAAGAAGGCTCCCATGCATAAAATCATTTTCCTTAAGAAAAGAAATGAGGAAATACATATTTATTTAAAATGCCTTTAAGTCATTTTGAAAGCTCTAATTCTTTATTATGATGAGCTTGTTATCCTCAGTTTTATATCTGTATTTGAGCTTCAATTAAATGTACATAACAAAAAACTGAACAAAACCTTATCAGTTATTATAAATGAAAAGAATAGAGAGAAATATTTGATGGAAACTATCAAAGTAGTATTTAATTGTCAAAGGCCAATAAGTCATCTATTTATTTAAATACTTAGGGCATGTTCCTCCCTAGTATCAATCATCAAGAAAATATTCTTGGAAATTATCCTGCTGTACATTCCAAAGAGTAGAAGACACTTCTAGAAAGTTATCTTTAGACATTGTCTTGACTATATCCAGTCTTTGAAAACTTGCTACCATATAAGGCATCTTTGAACTTTTTTTTTTTTTTTTTTTTTTTTTGAGGCAGAGTCTTGCCCTGTTGCCTAGGCTAGAGTATAGGGGCGTGATTTTGGCTCACTGAAACCTCTGCCTCCTGGGTTCAAGGAATTTTCCTGCCTCAGCCTCCCGAGTAGCTGGGATTATAGGCACCCACCACCATGCCAGGCTGATTTTTGTATATTTGGTAGAGACGGGGTTTCACCATCTTGGCCAGGATGGTCTTGAACTCCTGACCTCATGATCCACCCACTTTGGCCTCCCAAAGTTCTGGGATTGCAGGTGATGAGCCACCATGTCCAGCCCCATTGAAACATTTTCTAACATTCAGATTAAATCTATATCTCTACCATTTCTATTTATGGGTTCTATTTATTTTTGAATCAAAATACATAATAAATAATCAAAATAAATAAATAATAAACTGGAAGCAGCTCATGTGCACTGCTCTCATCATCTGTCTTTAATATGACCAACAGTTAAATATGTAAATTGCATTATTATTTTATCATGGCTTGCCTTAATATTTTTACTGTATGTAAAAAAAAACATCCAACAGCCTTCAGTTCTTCTTCACATGACAGCTCCCTGTATGTGCTCCATTTTGTTCCCATACTTTGATCTGATTCAAATCAATCTGTAGTCATTATAAAATTTATTGTCTCAATTAAATAACATTATGTTAGTGTGATTTCTGCCCATATTCAAAATTCCTGTTGATATGCTACACATTCATATTTAAATTTTGGCAATAATTTTTCCACTACTGGGTGGAATAATTCATTGCAAGCCAACACTCCAACTTAATAGAACTAAAAAAAAAAAAAAAAAAAGATGAGCTTTTTAGCTTAGTAGAACTAAAAAAGATGAGTTCTCTTTTTCAGTTAGAGAACTGAAAAAGCAGAAAGAATTGCAGTGACAAGTTCAAGAGAAATAAGAAGTTTTCAATGTTGATCTGCAGATGCCTTTAACTTGAGGAATATTTGTTAATTCTGGGTAGGGGATAAAATCTGAAAATTTGGACATCACAGGGGAAAGGACCCATATCTTGGAAAGAGAAAGCTTCAGAACATTTGACTGCTTTGAGTGACTAACAGGAAGCATTGTACATTTGAAAGGACTTAAATATACAGACAGTTTCCTCCTTGAGAGATTTGCTGAATTCTATAGATGAAAGGAGGTTAAAGCTAAAGAGCTGAACCAAAACCAAATTCTTAAAAGCAGAGCAAAAATTCCTACAGTGTCTTCTTCCTCAAAAGAAAGACATTCCAGGATTTTCACTGAAAGCTTTAGGAATAGGGATGAATCAGGAAGTAGTCTGATAACTACCAAAAGGGTAGCCAGTCTCAAAGCTGCTCAGTTCCATTATTGGATTAATGTATTCCCATCTTTTTAAGTTTCTCCATTTATCAATCTTTTTTGTATTTTCATTTATATATAATAGTTGTACATATTTTGGGAGTACATGCTGTGTTTTGATACATGTATACAATGTATAATGATCAAATCAGGGTAACAGGATATCCCTAACTACAAACATTTATCCTTGTGTTGGAAACATTAAAACTCTCTTCTAGCTCTTTTGAAATATTCAATAAATCATTATTAACTATCATTTTCCTATAGTACTATTGACTACTATATATTATAAATAATATATATAATAAAGACTATACTGACTACAATATATTCTTTCTGTATAACATATTTTTTTGTACCCATTAACCAACTTTTCTTCCTCCACTTCCCTTCTCCCTTCCTAGCCTCTAGTAATTATCAATCTATTCTCTATATCCAGGAGATATGCTTTTCTAGCTCTCAGATATGAATGAAAACATGCTGTTTCTCTTTCTGTGCCTGGCTGATTTCTCCTAACATAATGACCTCCAGTTTCATCAATGGTGATTGATACAAGCATGACAGGATTTCATTCGTATTTATTGCTGAATAACAATACATCATGGAAGATATTAGACTAGAAGCAGCTCATGTGCGCTGCTCTCATGAACAGGAAACAAAAGGGCTAGTGAACACTGACCCTGAAAACCAGCATCTGAAATACTATGTCAGGACCCATCAAGACATCAGAGGAACATTGAGAGCAGAGAGGAAAAAAGGTGGGCACCAGCTTATCTGGACTCAGCATGGAGCCAAGAGAACCTCACCAAAGCAAAAAATGTTGAGTGATTGAGAACTCCACCAAGGGAATGCATGCTCTTCACAGGAACCTGTGCAGGACTGGGAAGAGGAGACGACTCCTCCCTGACTCACTTCAACCCCCACATCACTTCACCATGCTTCTAGACTGGGGAGCTACCTAGACATTTTACAGGGGCAACTCTTGAGTCCTAGTGGACCTCTACCAGCCTTGGGTCCCAGAGCTGACCAGTACTCATGCCATAACCCCAATAGAGGCTGCAGTTGCAGTGCCTAGAAGCAGCAAGATTGTTCCATACACCCCAACCCACAACCCCACCTTGCCTAACTGGGCTTGCTACTAGCTTGCTACCCAGAAGACTGGTTTAGGCATCCTCCAGACTTAAATTAAAGCCAGTCAGTCCAACCCAGCGTATACCATAAGCAAACCCTGAAGGGCATAAAAGAAGAAAAAATAAAAATAAACTTTAAAAAAGCAAACAAACAAGAAACATCCGAAGGACAGCAACCTCAAAGACTAAAGGAGCATAAACCCACACAGGAGAATGAACTAGCCTAAGAACTCTGGCAATTCTAAAAGCCAGAGGGCCTTCTAACCTCCAAATGACCTCACCAGTTTCCCAGCAATGATTCCTAGTCAGGCTGAAATGGCTGAAATGTCAGAAATATAATTCAAGATAATGGAGAGAAATGAAGATCATTGACATGTAGGAGATAGTCTTAACCCAATCCAAGAAATGTAAGGATTATAGTAAAACAATATAGGGGGTTATAGACCATGTGGTCATTATAAGAAAGAACCAAAGTTACCTATTAGAGCTGATAAACATATTAGAAGAATTTCATAATGTGATCACAATTACTAACAGTAGAATTGATCAGGCTGATGAAAGAATCTCAGATCTCAGACTAAAAGAAATACAAAGAAGAAGAATGAACAACACCCCTGAGAAATACGAAGTTATATGAAGAGATCACACCTATGACTCAATGATTTCTCTGAATGAGAATAAGAGAAAGCAATCAACTTGGAAAGCATACTTCAGCATATCATCCATGAAAGTTCCCCAAACCTCAATAAAGAGGCCACATTCAGGAAACATAGACAACCCCTGCAAAATACTACATGAGAAAACCATCCCCAAGATACATAACCATCAGATTCTTCAAGGTTGAAATAAAAGTACAAATATTAAAGGCAACTAGAGAGAAGAGGCAGGTCACATAGAAGGGGAACCCCAGTAGTCTAACAGCAGACCTGCAGAAACCCTACAAGCTAGAAGAGATTGGGGGACTATATTCAGCATTCTTAAAGAAAAATAAAATAACCAAAAATGTAGTATGCAGCCAAAATAAGCTTCATAAGCAAAGGAGAAATAAGATCCTTTTCAGAAAAGCAAATGCTAAGGGAATTTGTTACCGCCAGACCTGCCTTACAAGAGATCCTGAAGGTAATGGTAAAAATGGAAAGAAAGACTTATACAGCCATTACAAAAAACACACTTAAGTACATAGACCATAGAAAATAGAGCAGGCACACAAATAAGTCTGCATAATAACCACCTAACAAGACAAATGCAGGATCAAACCCATACCTATCAATGCTAACCTTGAATGTAAATGAGCTAAATACCCCAATTAAAAAGAACAAAGCAGCAAGTTGGATAAAGAAGCAAAACCAAATTGTATGCTGTCTGCAGGAGACCCACCTCATATGCAGTGATAACCACAGGCTCAAATAAAGGGATGGAGAAAAATCTACCAAGCAACAAAAAAGAGCCAGGGTTGCTATTTTAATTTCAGACTAAAGGGACTTTACACCAACAAAGGTAAAAAAATAAATAAATAAAAAAAGCAAAGGAGAGCATTGCATAATGGTAAAGAGCTCAATTCAACAAGAGGAGTTAACCATCCTAAATATATAAGCAACCAACCCAGGAGCACCCAGATTAATTAAGCAAGTTCTTAGAGAGCTACAGAGAACTTAAATAATCACACACAAATAATTGAAGACGTTAACATCCCAGTGACAGTATTACACAGATCCCTGAGACAGAAAAGTAACAATTTTATTCAGGACCTGAAGTTCACACTTGACCAAATAGACCTAATACACATCTACAGAACACTTCACCACAAAACAACAGAATGTGCATTTTTCTCATCTGCATATGGCACATACTCTAAAATCAACCACACAATCAGGCTTAAAACAATTCTCAGCAAATTTAAAAAACTAAAATCGTATCAACCACACTCTCAGACCACAGTGCAATAAAAACAGAAATCAATGCTAAGAAAATACTTCAAAACCATACAATTAAATTAGAATTAAACAACCTTCTCCTGGATGATTTCTGGGTAAATAATTTAGGCAGAAATTTTAAAGAAGTTCTTCGGAATTAATGAGAACAGTTAAAACATAGCAGAATCTCTGGACATAACCAAAGCAGTGTTAATAGGGAAGTTTATATCACAAACATCCATATAAAAAACTTAGAAAATTCTCACATTAACAACTTAATATCACAATTCGAGGAACTAGAAAAACAAGAGCAAACCAACCCCAAGGCTAGAAGAAGACAAAAACTAACCAAAATTAGAACTGAAATGAAGGAAATTGAGATGTGAAAAATCTTACACAAATCTATGAATCTAGGTGCAGATTATTTGAAACAATAAGATAAACCATTAGCTAGACTAATGCAAACAAAAAGAGAAGATCCAAATAAACACAATCAGAAATGAAAAAGGGGATGTTATCACTGACTCCACAGAAATTGAAAGAAACTCTTAGAGGCTATTATAAACACCTCTATGAGGACAAGCTAGAAAACCTAGAAGAAATGGATACATTCCTGAAAACATACAACCTCCCACTATTGAACCAGAAAGAGATTAAAATATGAACAGATCAAAAATTCGTCTGAAAGTGAATCATTAATATAAAGCCTACCACCCAGAAAAAGCCCATGGCCAGACAGATTCACAGCCAAATACTACTAGACACATAAGAAAAAGCTGGCACCATTTCTCCTGAAATTATTCCAAAAATTGAGGAGGAAGGACTCTTTCTTAACTCATTTTATGAGGCTAGAATCATCCTGATGCCAAAACCTGGAGGAAACACAAAGAATAAAGAAAACTTCAGACCAATGTCCTTAATAAACATAGATGTAAAAATACTTAGCAAAACACTAGCAAACCAAATGCAGCAGCACATGAAAAAGCTAATCCACCATGATCAAGTAGATTTTATTCCTGGGATGAAAGGTCGGTTCAACACACACAAATCAAAAAATGTAATTCACCACATGAACAGAACTAAAAAGCCACGTGATTATGTCAATAGATGAACAAAAATCTTTCAATAAAATTCAGCATGACTTTATGTTAAAATCTCACAATTAGTCAGCGAAGGAACATACCTCAAAATAATAAGAGCCATCTATGAAAAACCCATAGCCAACATCATACAGAATAGGCAAATACTGGAAGCATTCTCTTTAAAAACTGGAACAAGACAAGGATGCCTATTCTGTCCACTCTTATTCAACATAGTGCTGGAAGTTCTAGCCAGAGTAATCAGGCAAGAGAAGGAAATAAAAATAAAATCCAAATAAGAAGAGCGAAGTCAAATATTCCTGTTTTCAGATGTTATTATTCTATACCTAGAAAACCCCATAGTTTCTGCCCAAAAGCTCCTTGATCTGACCAACAACTTCAACAAAGTCTGAGGATACAAAATGAATTACAAATATCGGTAGTATTCTATACACCAACAACATCCAAGCTGAGATCCAAATCAAGAATACAATCCCATTCACAATATCCACAAAAAGAGTAAAACATCTAGCAATAGAGCCAACCAAAGAGGTGAAACACCTCTACAATGAGAATTTTAAAACATTACTCAAAGAAATCAGGGATGACCCAAACAAATGTAAAAATTCATTTATCATGGATGAAAGAATATTGTTAAAATGGCTGTACTTCCCAAAGGAATTCACAGACTCAGTGCTATTCCTACCAAACTACCAACGGCATGCTTCACAGAACCATAAAAATATATTTTAAAATTTATAGGGAAGCAAAAAAAAAGAGTCAAAATAGCTGAGGCAATCCTAACCAAATAGAACAAAGCTGGAGGCGTTCACATTACCTGAATTCAAACTATACTACAAGTTTACAGTAACCAAAAGAACTTGGTACTGGTACAAAAATAGACACGTAAACTGAAGGAGCAAAATAGAGAGCCAGGAATTAATGCCACACACACCTATAACCATTTGATTGTCGACAAAAGTAAGCAATGGGGAAAGAACTCCATATTTAATAAATGGTGCTGGGATAACTGGCTAACCATATGCAGAAGATTGAAACTGGACCGCTTCCTTACACCATATACAAAATTTAACTGAAGATGGATTAAAAACTTACATGTAAAACCTGAAAGTATAAAACTTCTGGAATACAACCTAGGCAATATCATCACAGACTTAGGACCTGGCAAAGACTTTGTGACAAAAATATCAAAAGCAATTCCAAGAAAAACAAAAAATTAGCAACTGGGACCTAAATAAACCAAGGAGATTCTGCACAGGGGGAAAAAGAACTATCAACAGAGTAAACAATCAGGCTACAGAATGGGAGAAAATATTTACAAACTATGCATCTGACAAAGGTCTAATATCCATAATCTATAAGAAAATCTAAAAAGTTCATAAGCAAAAAAAAAAAAAAACAACATTAAAAAGTTCGTAAAATACATGAACAGACACTTCTTAAAAGCAGACAAATGTGTGTCCAACAAGTATATGAAAAAATGTTCATCATCACTAATCATTAGGAAATTCAAATCAAAACAACAATGAGAATCCATCTTACATCAGTCAAAATGGCTATTGTCAAAATGTGAAAAAAATAATAGATGCTGGAAAGGTTGTGGAGAAAAGGGAATGCTTATGCATTTCTGGTAGGAATGTAAATTACTTCAGCCATTGTGAATAGCAGTTTGGCAAGTTCTCAAAGAATTTAAAAAAGAAATACATTCTTACTAGCAATCCCATTATTGGTTATATACTCAAAGGATTATAAATTGTTCTACCATAAAGACAATTCTGTGTATATTAATTGCAACAGTATTCACAATAGCAAACACATGGAATCAACATAAATGCCCATTAATGGTAGACTAAATTTTAAAATGTGGTACATATACACAATGGAATACTATGCAGCCATAAAAAAGAATGCAATCATGTCCTTTGCAGCACCATGGATGGACTTGGAGGTCATTATCCTAAGTGAAGTAACACAGGAAGAGAAAACCAAATACTGCACCTTCTCACTTATAAGTGGAAGCTAACTTTTGAGTACATATGTACACAAAAAAGGGAACAACAGACACTGTGGCCTACTTGAGCATGGAGGATGGGAGGAGAAATTGCATTGAAAAGCTTCTCATTTGTACTATGCTTATTACCTGAGTGACAAAATAACCTGAACACCAAAACCCTCATCACACACAATTTACCTGTGTAAGAAACCTGCACCTGTATTCTATGAATCTGAAATAAAAATAAAAGTAAAAAACAAACAAACAAACAAAAAAACCTTCCAATCCCTTGTGTATATATACACCACATCTTTTTATCTATTCATTTGTTGATGGACACAGTATTAGTCTGTTTTCACACTGCTGTAAAGAATATCTGAGACTGCGTAATTTATAAAAATAAAGAAAGAGGTTTAATTGATTCACAGTTCCACGTGAATGGGGAGGCCTCAGGAAACGTGATCATGATGCAAGGCAAAGGGGAAGCAAGGACATTTTTCACATGGCAGCAAGAGCGTGTGAGAGAGGGCGGGGGTGCTGCCAAACACTTGTGAACATTAGATCTTGTGAGAACACCCTCACTATCATGAGAACAGCATGGGAGGAACCGCCCCCATGAGCTAATAACCTCCCACCAGGACCCTCCCTCAACATGTGCGGATTACAACTCTAGATGAGATTTCAATGGGAACACAGCCACACCATATCGAAGACACTTAAGTTGATTCTTTATCTTGCCTATTGTGAATAGTACTACAACAAACACGAATGTGCAGATGTCTCTTTGATATACTGATTTCCTTACTTTTGGATACGTGCCCAACAATAAGATTTGTGAATCATATGGTTGCTCTATTTTTAGTTTTGTGAGGAAGTTTCATACTGTTTCCCATAATGATTTTACTGGTTTACATTCCCACCAACAGTGTATGAGCATTCTCCTTTGCTTCCTCACCATCATGTGCTATCTTTTCTTAGTAATAGCCATTCTAACTGGGGTGAGATTATATCTCATGGTGGTTTATGGTTTTTATATGTGTTTCTCTGAGTATTAGTGGTGCTGAGCATCTTTTCATATACCTATGTGCCATTTGTATGTCTTTTTTGAGAAATGTCTTTTCAGGTCTTTATCCCATTTTTAAATTGGATTAGTTGTTTTGTTTTTGTTTTATTATTGAGTTGTTTGAGTTTCTTATATATTCTTGTTATTAAACCCTTGTCAGGTGAATAGTTTGCAAATATTTTCTCCTATCCTCTAGGTTGTCTCTTCACTTTATGAATTATTTCCTTTGCTGCACAGATGCTTTTTAGCTTGATATAATTCATTTTTTTCCTTTTGTTGCCTGTGCTTTTGAGGTCTTACACCAAAAATATGTGTCCAAACTAATGTCCTGTAACATTTCTCCAATTTTTTTCTTGTAGTTTTATAGTTTAAGGTCTTAATATTAAGTCTTTAATTCATTTGAAATAATTTTTGTCTATGGTGAAAGATGAAGATCTATTTTCTTTCTTCTGCCTTCGGATATCCAATTTTCCCAGTAGCATTACTGGAGAGGTTGATTTTTCTCCATTGTATCTTCTTGGTGCTTTTGTCAAAAGTGAGTTGACTATTAAGAGTATTGATTTATTTCTGGTTTCTCTATTTGTCCCATTGGTCTAGGCATCTGTTCTTATGCAGGTACCTTACTGTTTAGTTTACTATAGTTTTATAGTATAATTTGACATCAGGTAGTCTGATGCCAGCAATTTTGTTCTTTTTTCTCAGAAATTTTTTTAGCTATTTGGATTCCTTTTTAGCCCCATGCAAATTTTTGGATTTTTTCTATATCTATGAACAATCATTGATATTTTGATTTCATTGAATCTATAGATTGCTTTAGGGATTTCATTGAATCTATAGATTGCTTTAGATATTATAACAATATTAATTCTTACAATACATGAGAATGGAAAGTCTTTCCATTTTTGTGTATTACACAAAACATTTCTTTCATACTTGTTTTATAGTTTTTCTTGTAGAGATCTTTACCTTTTTGATTAAATTTATTCCCATTTTTTGTAGCTATAATAAATGGGGTTGCTTTATTGATTTATTATTCAGTGAAATTACTGTTAGTGTATACAAATACTACTTATTTTGGTATGTTGATTTTGTGTACCATAAATTCAGTACATTTATTTATTTGTTCTAAGATTTTGTCAAGTGCAATGAAGGGCAATATGACTTCTTCCTTTGCAGTTTGGATGCACTTTACTTGTTTATGTTGCCAAATTGTTCTGACTATGAATTAAATAACTATGTTGAATAGAAGTGGTGAAAGTGGGCATCTTTATATTGTTCCTATTCTTAGCTGAAAGGCTTCCAGTTGTTCTCCATTCAGTATAATATTAGCTGTGGGCTTGTCATATATAACATTTATTGCGTTGAGTTAGGTTCCTTCTAGGTTCAATTTGTTTTGAGTTTCACCATGAAAGGATGTTGAATTTTATCAAATGTGTTTTCCCCATCTATTTAAATGATTATATAATTTTTGTCCTTGATTCTGTTTGGTATCATAATTATTGATTTGCTTATGATGAACTATCCTTTTATCACTGATAACAATCTTACTTAATCATGGTGAATAACTTTTTAATGGGTTGTTGAGTTATGTTGGTTAGTATTTTTTTGAGGATTTTGGACCTGTTTATCAGGGATATTCACCTGTAGTTTCTTCTTTATTTATTTATTTTTGTCTTCATCTCTTTTTTGATATCAGGGTAATGCTAGCCTCATAGAATGAATCTGGAAGTATTTCCTCCTCTTCAGTTTTTTGAAATCATTTGAGCAGAATTGGAATCAGTTATTTAAATATTTAATATAATTGGGCATTAATATTTGTGTTTACTCAAGATAAATTAATTTCTTTTCTATTATTTCAAGTTTTGAAAAATACACATTTCCTTATAAATGCATTTGTAACATATGTATATCTACATATACATATATGTAGATATACATACAAGTATCACATAAATTGTACATTAGCATACAGGTATTAAAATATATTTTATGTACATGTATAGGTATTTATTAATTCAGCTATTAATTTAGGCATATGATTATTGATAAACACAGAAACTGTATAAGTATGCATTTTGTATAACTTAGCAAAAGAGAAATAAACATAAATAATATACTAAGGAATCACAAGGTGCAGATAACCAAGTTTGGAGAAATAAAAGATTTAAAAGAGAGTAGAAGAAAAGATGCATAAGGGAGGAGAGAAAGATTATATGGCAAAAATAAAGACTCTGAAGACGATGTGGCTGCAAATAGCTATAGTTCACTCAGATGCTACAGGGCATCTGATTTTGATGACTGTATATGTTCTGTTCAAGGAGATTTGCTTTTTTATAAGTAATTATTTTTACATTTCATTATTTTTTTCCAACTTTGGGTTACTAAAACAACAACAGCCATGTGGATTCCTAACCACAAATCAGAAACTTCCCAGATTTTTCTGCCCATGTCAAATGAAATAAATGCTCCGTATAAACACTGTAATAATTACATATTTGTAAAAATTACTTATATATAAGAAATGTTTTACCTTATTTGCTTGTATTATGGATAGTATTGTAAAGAATATAGCAAACTTATTAACATTCTATTTAGTTTTATTTTGTATTTTTCATTTTATGCATATATAGTAGGTGTATATATTCATGAGATCCATGAGATATTTTGATATAGTCGTACAATTCATTATAAGTACATCAAGGTTAATGGAGCATCCATGACCTCAAACATTTACCATTTATTCATGTTACAAATATTCTAATTATACTATTTTAGTTATTTTAAAATTTACAATAAATTATGGTGAATTGTAATCACCTGTTGTGCTATCAAATGTTAGATTTATTTGTTCTATGTAATTATATTTTTGTACCCATTAACTATCCCCACTTCTCCTCCCCACCCTGCCATGCCTAACCACCTTTCTCAACCTCTGGTATCCATAACTCTAGACTCTTTCTCCATAAGTTCAGTTGTTTTAATGTTTAGCTCCCAGAAATAAGTGAGAACATGTGAAGTTTGTCATTCTCTGTCTGGCTTATTCCACTTAACATAATGTCCTCTATACCTTCCATGTTATTGCAGAGTATGGGCTCTTATTCTTTATTTTGGCTAATACTCTATTGAGTATATATATTGCATTTTCTTTATTCATTCTTCTGTTTATGGACACATATGTTGATTCTGAATCTTGGCTATTGTGAATAGTTCTGCAATAAACATTGGAGTGCAGATATCTCTTCAATATCCTTATTTCCTTTCTATCAGGTATTTACTGAGCAATGGGATTGCTGGATCATATGGTAGCTCTATTTTAATTTTTTGAGGGACTTCCATATTTTTCTCCATGATGGCTGTACTGGCCTGCATTCCTACCAACAGTATACAAAGCTTCTTTTTTTTTTTTCCCCCACATTCTTGCTGTCATTCGTTATTATCTCTCTTTTGAATAAAAACTATTTTAATTGGATTGAGATGCATGTCTCTGATGATCAGTGAGGTTGGGCACCTTTTCATATACCCTTTTGCCATTTGAATGTCTTCTTTAGAGAAATGTTTATTCAAATATTTCCACCATTTTTAAATCAGATTTTTTTTTTTCCAGTTGAGTTGTCTGAGCTCTTTATAGATCCTAGTTATTAATCTCTTGTCAGATAGATAGTTTCCAAATAGCTTGTCCCATTATGTGGGCTGTCTCTTCAATTTTTTGATTATTTCCTTTGCTGTGCAGAAGCTTTTTAATCTTAATGTAATCCCATTTATCCATTTTTCCTTGGGTTGCCTGTGTTAGTGGGGTATTACTCAAAAAATCTTTGCCCAGACCAATTTCCTAGAGAGTTTTCCCAATGTTATCTTTTAGTAGTTTCAGGTCTTAGATTTAACTCTGTAAAACATTTTGATTTAGGCTCGTTGCAGTGGCTCATGCCTGTAATCCCAGCACTTTGGGAGGCCGAGGCAGGTGGATTACTTGAAGTCAGGAGTTCGAAACCAGCCTGACTAACATGGCGAAAACTCTTCTCTACAAAAAATACAAAATTAGCCAGCTGTGGTGGTGCACACCTATAATCGCAGCTACTCAGGAGCCCGAGGCAGGAGAATTGCATGAACTTATGGGGCAGAGATTGCAGTGAGCGGAGATCATGCCACTGCACTCTAGCCTGGGCAACAGAGCGAGACTCCATCTCAAAAAAAAAAAAAAAAAAAAAAAAGGTTTTGATTTATTTTTTGTTAAATGGTAAAATACAGGGGTCTAATTCTATTCTTCTGCATATAAATATCCATTTTTTATTATACTTTAAGTTTTGGGATACATGTGCAGAACGTGCAGATTTGTTACATAGGTATATACATGCCATGGTGGTTTGCTGCACCCATCAACTTGCCCTCTACATTAGCTATTTCTCCTAATGCTATCCTCCCCTAACTCCCATCCCCCAACAGGCCCCAGTGTGTGATGTTCCCCTCCCTGTGTCCATGCATTCTCATTGTTCAGCTCCCACTTAGGAGTGAGAACATGCAGTGTTTGGTTTTCTCTTCCTGTGTTAGTTTGCTGAGAATGATGGTTTACAGCTTAGCACTATTTATTGAAGGGGCATTTCTATATATTCTTGGCACGTTTCCTGAAAGTGAATTCACTGTAGATGTATTGATATATTTCCTAGTTCTCTCTTCTGTTCCCTTGGTCTGTATGTTTGTTTTTATACCAGTACCATGCTATTTTAATTCCAATAGTTGTACCGTATAATTGGAAGTCAGGTAATGTGATTCCTCCAGTTGTGTTATTTTTGCTCAGAATAGCTTTGATTATTCTGGGTCTTTTGTGGTTCCATATACATTTTAAGATTGCTTTTTCTGTTTATGTAGAGATGTAATTGGTATTTTGACAGTAATTGCATTGAATCTGTAGGCTGCTTTGAGTAGTATGGACATCTTAACAATATTGATTCTTCCAATTCATGAACATGAAACATCTTTCCATGTTTTTTGTATTCTTTTCAATTATTTTCATCAATGTTTTAGTTTTCATTTTAGGAATCTTTAACTTCTTTGGTTAATATTATTCCTAGTTATTTTACTTTATTTGTAGATATTGTAAATGGGATTACTATCTTGATTTTTTTTTTCAGATAGTTCACTGTTGGCATGTAGAAATGCTACTGATTCTTGCATGTTGATTGTGTATCCTACAACTTTACTGAATTTTTTTATCAGTTCTAATAATTTTTATTGGAATCTGTAGATTTCTCCATATTAACATTTCTTTTAAATTTGGCTAAACTATTAGTGACAATGTGACACATTTTGTATAGCTCAGAATTGAATCTTATTCAAGTCCAGCTGAATTTTATAACAAAAATATTTTGAAAATGAATAGATCTTGTATTCAATAGCTCTAATAATAAGTACAATATGTACAAAGCATTTATTGATATCATTCAAACTATTCTCAAAACTAAGGAAACAAGATTATAATTTTTATGAAATAATTTTCATTCTTTTATTAAGCCTGATTTATTTCAAAATGTACTGTATTTCACTTTTTTAAAATAAAATACATGTATTCACAAAAAGTCAAATGTAATTTTTCTACAGAAATTTATTTTATGCCTACTATGTTCAAGGAACTGTTGCATTTATATTGATTTTTAATCACCTTTGAAAGAGAATTATATCAGCTTCTCTTAATGCATATTTAAAGGTGGCTAAAATATAAAGAAATAAATAGAAAATAAAATAAACCGTCAGACTTTCAATCAACTTTAGGAAAAAAATTTTGATTTTTTATCTGTATATACTTTTTCCCCAAAGATTTCACCATTAGTATCAGTCTGCTGTTTCATACATATCATAGTGAGGGTCTTTTCTGTGTTCATAAAGAAATATTAGATTATATTCCAGAACTGTATATGCAGTCCACATAAAATGTCTGAAGAATGATCCATGCTGCTGGAGGAATGTAATTTCAAGTTTATTAACATCTTAGGAATTAAAAAAAAGTCAGAGACATAATTGTTCTTTAAAAATTCCCCCAAACATCGGAGAGTGATTTACATCCATGATAGGGTTTGGATCTGTGTCCCTGCCCAAATCTGATGTCAAACTGTAGTCCCAGTGTTTGAGGTGGGGCCTGCTGGGAGGTGATTTCACTGGAGCGATTTCTAATGGTTTAGCACCATCCCCCTCATTCTATTCTTGGGATGGATTTCTCATAAGATATCATTGTTTAAAAGGATGTGGCACTTCCCCTGGTCTCTCTCTTCCCACTCTTCTAGCCATGGACCATGTGTGATGAGCCTGCCTCCCCTTTGCCTTCCACCATGATTGGAAGATTTCTGAGGCCTACCCTGACAGAAGTCTAGCAGATGGCCAGCATCATGCTTCCTGTTCCACCTGAGAAACCATTAGCAAATGAAACCTCTTTTCTTTATAAATTACTCAGTCTCAGGTATTTCTTTATAGCAATGCAAGAGCAAACTAATGCAATGAAGTAAGATTCAAACAAAGGAAACACATGGATCATTTTCCACTCAACCTTCAATTTGACTTAGATCATGAATTCTTGGTATAATAATGTCACATAGATATGGAATACAGTAGACTAGAATTCATGGGACATAGATTCTAACTGTAAAACCCTAGCTACCAGTCACTACAGAACACCATTTTGTACAAGGACTTAGAATTTACAGAAATTGTTTTTCTTGTGTAAAGAAACGGAATTGACTGATACCATAGATTATCTCTTCTAGCAATTTTATGTGTATTCTAATTATTTCAGTCTGTGTTAACAATACACTAGAGTTTTTATTTATGTTATCGTTTGTAGTTATACATAAGAACTACTTATAATGCCCTATATGTTTTATTTATTGGTTTATCAAAGTGCATTTAGGGCAATATTAAAATATGAAGACCTCTAGTAAATGAGTAAGATATACTTTCACAATAATGTATTTTTGTTGCAGAATGATGGACTCATAGAATGTCACTAAATATTCTTTGTTATTTCAATTAATGTAACTATAAGATTTTTTCATATGAATCCTGGTCTATCCTTGGTTTTCAATAAAACTACCTTTTGAGAGAATAAATTATTTCATCTTATCTTCATACATTTATAAATTCATCAATGACTGATGATTTAGATTCTATCTGAGATGGCAACCTTGAGCTAGAAGACTTAGCATTCTGTTGTAAAACAACCCCCTGAGCCTTCTTTCATCTTATTTGGGTTTTATTGTTTAAAATGATATTATGTGAATGCCTGAATATTGTTATTTAAAGATACATTAGCGCTCTTAAGCACTTACTACTAAGCAACCCTCGTTGGTCCCTTATTTCCAGGAGAATGGATATTAAATGTTTATCTTCAGAATAAACAAAAACTATTTACAGTATCATTGTGATGCTCCAAAAATAAATTTGATTATCTAAGTATACTAACTACCTGTCAGCATTCAGGAGTATGTTTTTATTTCCAAACTTAAATCTGGTAACATAGTAGCATTTTTGAATATAATTTAATTCAAGGAATCAGATTTTATAATTCTTTACATATGTTAGCAAGGAAAATTCTGAAAATATGTATTTTCCAAAGAATAAAATCAGAGCATGTAAAATATTCTTGCTGAAAAGATCTATCCATTTATCCATCCCTTATCTATCCATCCATCCATTCATCTATCCACCCATCCATGCATCCACTGATCCATCCATCCATCTATCCATCCATCCATCCATCCATCCATCCATCCATCCATCCATCCATC
>NC_045437.1:97091525-97148208 GCF_002776525.5 Piliocolobus tephrosceles | reverse complement strand
ATCCATCCATCCATCCATCCATCCATCCATCCATCCATCCATCCATCCTTGCATCCACCCAAGAAGTATTTGTTGACCTCTATCATATCCCAGATGCAGTTCTAGGTGGAAGAACAAAGCAAAGCCTTTGTTTATATAGGAAAAGTACATTTTCCATAAATTTCCTTTTTGCTTGACTAGACAGAGTAGATTTTCTTGTTCTTTCAACGTTTGGAGTGATAGGTTGCACATAGAGGTATTATAGATTCTGGATTTATTTGACCTACTTAATTTTTAGTGCATGACCTCTATCTTTCCCTAATGCATTTTAAAATAATTCTCCTTTTGAATTTTGTTTTTATTTTTTTGCATTTCCTGCACTGCATTTGCTCCATTTCCCCTATGTCTCTATTTTTCTGTTGCTGGACGTGGTGGCTCACGCCTGTTAATTCCAGCACTTTGGGAGGCTGAGACAGGTGGATTATGAGGTCAAGAGTTTGAGACTAGCTTGGCCAACATGGTAAAACCCCATTTCTACTAAAAATACCCAAATTAGCCAGGCATGGTGGCATGTGCTTGTAATCCCAGCTACTTAGGAGACTGAGGCAGTAGAATTGCTTGAACCCAGGAGGCGGAGGTTGCAGTGAGTGAAGATTGTGCCATTTCACTTCAGCCTGGGAGACAGAGGGAGACTCTGTCTCAAATAAATAAATAAGTAAAAAATAATAATAAAATAAAATAAAAACAAAATATATACTATCCAGTATTGGTAGCTTGCATGGGCCCTTGACCTCAAATATTTATATCACAATTTGATTTTTCCTGGTAGGTCATGCTCACTCTTGAACTCTAATGAAGTGCCAGTGCTGAATGGTGTGGTGCCTTCTGTAGGTCAGTATAAAATTGTGTTCCCAACTTCAGTGGTGAAAGAATAATGGCCTTAGAGCTGGCTCTTCAAATCAGCTAGAATCTATAGGATTTGTTAGGTAAGTAGAACTCTCCTGTGTGCAGTGAGTAGGGATGTCCCTTCAGTAGTCTCTTCTAACCGCAGGGATGTTGTTCATAATTTTATTATTTCTGGTGAGTTTCCTTCTAAGCACATTAACTTGAGTAGAGAGGAATAAGCCTCCTTGGAGTGAGCATGTGGATGCAGAAATTGCAGGCCTGTCAACACAGCATATTCCTTCACAACTCTTTTGCCAGCACCTTTCAGATTTCCAGATGGGACAGAGATTTATCTTTCCCATTGTAGTAAAGAGCCAAGTTTATATTCCTAGGTCAACTATTCTTTGTTCACATTTTGAATAATTTATTTTGGAGCCTTTATGTACATTAGGGCCTTAATATTGCTTCATACCTGCACAATGAATAAGCATTAAAAATATTTCTAACAGTTATCTATTAAGTCTATAGAAAAAAAGTATGAAGGTCAAATGTAATTTATTTTTCAAAAATGACATGTTATGTTTTGCTTTCTTTTGTGAAATTTGTGAAAGGAAAACTTAAGAGATAATACTTTGTGAAGCTTTGTTAATCAAATGATATTTATTCCAAAAAAAACTAACACATATTTAAGCCTTGCTTTTATTCTAATAAAAATGTGTCATTTGTTTAGTATAGTCACAATTCTTCCCAGATTCATATATTTAAATCCTGATTCCAGATGTAATAGTATTCTGCGGCGGGGTCTTTGGAATACAATTTGGTAATGAGTATGGTGACTTCATGAATGGCTGTAATGCCCATAGAAGAAGAAATAGGAGAGAAATTTCCCTCCCTACCATGAGAGGATACAGCTAGAAATCACAGTCTTGAAACCAAGAAAAGAGCCTCCACCAAGAACCTGACTATGCTGACACCCTGATTTCAGACTTTAGGTATGCAAAACCATGAGAAATAAATGTCGTTGTTTAAGTCATGCAATCCACAATACTCTGTTATAAGCCCAAACTAAGACACGAATGCAGATAACTTTTTGTTGTTCTTGGTTTCACTACAGTTAATGTATTTTTTAGATAATAATTTGCCATGGGCCTTCTGTTATATTATTTTCAATCTATATTTAATATATATTTTTTTAATGTGGCACTCTAGAAAAAAAAAAAAACTCGATTGGTGGAAGAATGTATGGACATCTATTACCTTAAAAATCTATTCTACAACCATTCTTATATTCCTTTGGTAACAGCACCGTAAGTTTTGGTTTGAGAAACCATCTAATCATGGGCATATTTTAGAGGGACTACAGATAAAAATGTTCCATCCTTTCCTTGCCACAGGATGCAAGAGGTTAGACTCCCACTCTCTGTAGTCGCATCAGGTTCACTGTAAAACCTTCTGCAGTATAACACCAAAGCTGAAAACCATAACAATTTATTTTTCCTAATATGACTTCTTGGGACACTGTCCGCTACTTATTGCTTTTCTAATTTATTTTATGAAAAGTCTGACTCTTATTTTTTTCATTCAGTGACCCCGTATCTATGACTACCTTTGCACTCATGTTTGATAGTACTTTTATTATTGTTAATAAAGAATTCTGGCCGGGCGCGGTGGCTCAAGCCTGTAATCCCAGCACTTTGGGAGGCCGAGACTGGCGGATCACGAGGTCAGGAGATCGAGACCATCCTGGCTAACCCGGTGAAACCCTGTCTCTACTAAAAAAAAAAATACAAAAAACTAGCCGGGCGAGGTGGCGGGCACCTGTAGTCCCAGCTACCCAGGAGGCGGAGTTTGCAGTGAGCTGAGATGCGGCCACTGCACTCCAGCCTGGGCAACACAGTGAGACTCCGTCTCAAAAAAAAAAAAAAAAAAAAGAATTCTGTCTGATAGAGGAGGTGGTACAGAAGATACTTTAGATTCAAATATAATATGTAAACTTGAAAACTCTGTTTTACTTCTGAATCAAAATAGACCCAGAGTTTGGTTATATCTGTCATATTATGAATGTGGCCATTGTCCTAAATGAACATTGGTGTAGGGTTTTGTTTTCCCAAAAGCTTTTACATATTTAATTCACATGAGTCCTTTGTTTCCGTATTATGTGTGGGAATTACTGAATAGCGCTAGTACTTTTCTACCCCAGAGCATTGCAGTTACTTCTGTGTGCAGCCTTGTTTGATTATATTAGTGTTGCTTTATTGTGCTTCAGGATATTTTATAATTATTCAGCAGCATTGTAATCTTCAAATGAGTCCCCAGAGAATGCTTTCAAATAACTTGTGCTGTTTTTAGATCTCATATCATTCCTTAGATGTAGCACTTAGTAAAAATTGTGATGCTTCATTTTATTCTAGAAGACTGAAAAGAATGTGCTTTTGAAAAAAAATGTTACACCGCAAAGCCAAGAGAGAGCCCTTCACAGTTTCTCAGGGGCATGTCAATGAACACAATTATTTAACTTGAGCAATTTACAATTAAGTCATATATAGCAATAGCATTATTTAAATAAGGTTTAAGCTATAAAGACAGGCACATTTGAAAATGAATTTCTCAGTAGCTCTCTACTAAATCATTGTTTCAGCCAGAATAGATTGTAGAAGGGAATATGAACATTTCTGCTATAGTCCAGGAAAATATATCTATTAACAAGAAAGCACTAACTGTATATGTTATCAAAGAAAAATGAGACAAGCAAATCCTGCCACAGAAATTGTGGAATAACTTATTTTTATAATGCTGTACCTTTTACTTTTGTTATTTTCTTTTAGAGTTCCTCATAATTCATAGGATTTGTTGATTAAAGAAAGGACTAGAAGTCAAGATTGCTGAGATTCAATTCAGACTCAGACTTTTATTGATAAACTTAATCTTGGTTTACTTGTCTTATTCTATTATGTGTAAAACTTTTCTGCATATATATTTCTGAAAAAAAAATCTCTCTTATGAATGTATCAATCATAAAAAAGTAAGAACATTTGAGGGGAAAGAGGAATATAAATGCATATTTCAATGCACTTAAAGAATGTTTGTTTGCATTAGAAGAGAAAATAATTCTATTTTATACTCTCCATATCCTCCATCATCTACTTATATCTTATCTCAAACAATACTTAAAGAAAGAAGGTTAAGGAAGGACAGAGGAGCATTACCAAAAAATGACTTAATATATTTCAAAGAATACATTTAAATTTATGTCCTGAGACTCAAGTTGTAAAATATGAAGAAGAGGATAGTCTGTGTGATGCAAATCAACACTTATCATGTGTAATTTGTTATTTCTGAATAAGAATGCTATTTCAAAAGACACTCATTCAGCCATCTTCCATGAGGCTGTGCTGGAACCTCCTAGAATGAAGATATTGTTAGAAAACTAGTGTAGATAACAAGAGAGAAAGAACAAATACTAAGTAAACACAGTTAATAAAAAGGTATGAATGTTTTACGAACTCATTGTAATGACTTTTTTTCTGATTACTCTGGGTTATTGACTCCATTTTTTGGCAAGTTTAATATTTGGAGAATTATAGTAACTATTTGGAATGTCAGGATAATATGGTAAATTATAATGTAATGTGATTATTCTAATGATTTTACCTACAAATGTCTAGTTATCAATGTTTACTCTAAACAAGACTGAGATTAAATGTGGAAGCGATGTACTACTTTGTACCTTGTTCAGGTACAGTTTTTATATGTGGGTATGTTTCAGGAAGCATAACAGAAGGAGTAAGCCTGATGATTATCTTTGTAATTGTGTTTCTAATCTTGCTTCCTATACCTCCATGATATATGAAGCACCATTAAAATGTAAGTTATGAGAGTGAAAGCAAAAGGAATAAATAGAAAGAAGTAACTTGCAATGGTTACATTGCTATTTCCTTTTGAGAAGTGGTTTTGGAGTCTTTGAGTCTCTGAAAATAGGTTTTAAAATTTGTTTATGATACTTTGTAATCAGCATAGTTCCCCAGACAGGGGAAATTATGTCCAGTAAAGTTCTCTTTCTTTTTTATGAGGAATATTTTGATACCAATGACTCTTTCACCATTTGCTTTATTTCATATTAGTGAAGAGTCTCCTGGCTATTGTAACCTTGTGAAATGGAATCTCAATTCATTTGCCTTGCCACAGAAGCCATCCTTGAAATTCGGTCAGAGTTCATTATGCTGCTTGTGCCTCATTTAGGCCCAGGCATGGAGGAGCATAAAACTAAAACCTTAGCTGGAGGCACAGACAGAATGGATTTCAGTTTTGTAAGGAATTTTCTGTACAGATAGGAAATAAACGTCCTTGAAGAAAAACTAGCTAGTAGAGGGAAAGAGTGTAAAGTATGAGAAGACTCTTGGGAGAAGGGACAAGCACACACAGAGAATGAAAATGACAAAGAGTTGTATATAAAAAGCCATTAAGAAGGAATGTTATGAAAGTATGCATACTAAAACAAAAAGCAAATGCAGCACTAGCAGTCAAACTAATGCTTGTATATCTAGCCAGAGCTGCAAAAGAAAATAAATTTGAGAAAGGCAGTTATCATTGATCATGTATTCAAAACAAAAAAGACAAGAAAATATATAAGATTAGGAATCATATGCACTTTGGTATAAGAGTAATATTGTGAGAGTAACTGAAATTTGACACAAATATAAATAACTGGAGTATCAATATGGCAAAATATAAGTTGCCTTAGAAATACTCCAGTAATGAGAAGATGGAACTCAAATACATACTCTTCCTATGGAAAGTATATATTACTTTCATATAATAAAGTATATTATACATAAATTTTATACTCAATGCATTGCCTTAGTGAATACAAACTGAAGGTTTATTAAATTGCTGCATTGGGTCAAAGTTAGAAATTTAAAGGAACAAATACACTAAGCATCCTTTTAATGGTGCTGGGTTTTTTGTTCTTCCTAAGCGTACACTGCAATTTTTCTCTTCCTGTGGTTCATTAATTTTTTTTTGCCATTTGCCTTGTGACCAATCTTCCTACCCTGTCACAGCACAATTGCTGCCTCTTTTTCGTGGTACTCAGCTACTTATCTTTTTAATCTGTCTATTAGCTTACCTACTTACCTATCTGCCTAATGTTTTTCTAATTTTATTTGATATATATTTATATAAAGTATATAGTACATACACATATATTCATTATTTAAAAATTTCATTTGTTCTACGACAGGCTGAGATGCTGTTAAGCCCTTTCTCTAAGAAATTTACAGGCAAGATTTAGGAAGTCTCATAAAGTCACCTTGTAAATTAAATTTTGCTTTGCTTTATCATTTTCTATGTTTGTGCACAAAAGGAATACATTCTTATTGGAAGGACTCTCAAGTACATAGACTGGTTCTTTGGTCACATTAAACTTTCTAATTTCCTAGTAGATTTTCAAAAATTATCCATAGAAATCTGTATTGATTTTTTTTTTTTTTTTGTATCTAACATGCAAATCTGGCTTATAGCTTCCAATGCACCACTTTTGAGTTGTATGAATGAGGCAAAGTGGCTTCACTACTCTAAGCCTCCATTTCCTCATATATAAAATAGATCATATGATAAAAATATGATAAAAACTGCCTTGAAGTGTTGTTTTTAACAAAATAATCAATGTAAATATTTAGCATAGTGACTGACATGTACAAAGTACTCAAAGTTAATTGCTATTATTATATGATGGTAAAATTCACACACACACACACACACACACACGGAGCTATACAGCTAAATTAAACGGCAGCTCATAATAAAATCTCCAAACATTCCACTTAATACAGTTGGTGAGGGAGATGCCAAGATGGTTTGCAGACATTGGAAGAAGGCTGAAGTAGGACCAGAATGTCGAAGGCATTTTTGGCAGAAGTGTGAGGTGTATAATACCATGAAGAGAGAATTTAACACACTGTTATTCTAGAAGAATGAGCACACAGAGAGCCTACATTTAGTAGCTAAATTGATTGCTTTACATAAATTACGTTTTGTGTATAGTGATTGTATATATCCTGACAATCTTGAATTTTTATTTGGGTCCAGCTATAATGTCATGTAGCAAGTCTGATGATGTGTTTTGTCCAGAAAGAGAGATGAAACAATTCTCTAGTTGTTGTTGTAACTATCAGATATTTCTTTTCATTAACAGTTTTCAGTCTGGTTATGTCTCTGAAAATAGGACACTTATCTTTGTACAGTTTATCACCCACCAAATTAAGAAAAAGATTACATTTAAATTTTTGGCTTGCCATTATTTTTTTTGTTTTCCTGAAACTCTCCAAAGACATATCCTGGGTTTTAATAAAATTCACTATATTTTGAAAAGTGATCTTTGTCAGAAGTAAGAAGAGCACAATTCTTAGTATTGGCAAATTCTTAAAAATTTGTAATCTCATCAGAATTGATAGATACTGTTAATGGAAGATATAAGCAACATTTCAGTAACCTGTATGGACTATTCTTCCTCCCTTTGTAATACGAAAAACAGCCATGTACTCCTTCTCTAAACCCCAAATTACAAAAAAAAAAAAAAAAAAAAAAAAAACTTCAGAGTTTATTTCTCCCTGGTTTGCACCCTTGTGTTGCATTAGTTGCAAAAGCCTTAAAGTTGAAAGTAAATGGAGAAGTATTGATTCATCTCAGTCTTAGAGAGAATATCTTAGAAAAATAAAATCATAAGATTGCATCTTACAATTTGGTTGCAAAGCAGTAATTTCTTTCTTTGAACAAATGTACTTTCTAAAACAAGTTTGAACTTACTCTTAATATACACTTCAGAAACTGTTTTTCTCAAAATCCAGGCACACTGTTTACACTGAATTGGTTACTAGTATTTATAGAGAGTATTTAAAATATTTTTTAGCAATTTGTGTTTTCTCTTTAAAATAAATGTGCTGTGTAGAAATTATGGTGATCAACCGTCCCAATTTGCCTGAGACTGAGAGGCTCCCTGGACTGGGCTTTTAGTGCTCAAACCAGTATTAGGCAACCAGGATGGTTGGTTATCCTAAATGTACTACACACATAGAAAAAATATATATAGTGCATGCAGTTAAACATGTTCAAAGTGCAACTTTTGTTGGAATGTCCATGATCATACTCAAATGAAATATATATGGGCCAAGGAAATCCCCATTCCCCATTTAGTATTAATGATAATATGAATAAAAGTATTATGGTTTAATTAGGTGGGGTCATAACTGCATTTTGAGTTTATTAAAAGCAGTAATATTGATATAAATATTGTAATATGAAACTGAGCAGATGATAGGTCACAGATACTAAGGGGAGAAGGAAGTAATAAACATATGTATTTGAAGCTTATCCTTTTTCTTTTCATTTCTAAATGCCCATTTCATTTCTAGAGTCTATTAAAATTTAGAGTAGCAATTTAGGAAAACCTAGATCATAATCTAAGATAATTTATTTTAGCTGA
Source organism: Piliocolobus tephrosceles (assembly GCF_002776525.5). NCBI lineage: Eukaryota > Metazoa > Chordata > Mammalia > Primates > Cercopithecidae > Piliocolobus > Piliocolobus tephrosceles. The sequence continues at coordinate 97,139,864 of NC_045437.1, read as the reverse complement.
AATATTGATAGAATTATAATTGACACAAATTTGGCTTCCTGCTGCTGGGAAGTCAAAGCAGGAGAAGCAAGTGTGGTAAAAGGACAGCAGCTTTTACTCAAATGCTAGCAGATGGGAGAATGGCTAAGCTCAAGCATCAAAGGAATAATATCAAATGTTAGGCTGGGGAGAGGGGTTTAAAAAAAGCATGCAGGACTGGTGCTGAGTACAAGGTCTGTGTGTCTTCTTCTGGTGACTATCTTGAGTCACAGTCCACCTGGAGTGTGAGCTGATGTAATATCCACAATGGCCGGGTTATAGATTAACTGCTTTGAGGTAATTCCCGGAATTTCACAGATGGGTCTCCATGCCTGGTTTGTCTCAAGATTAGCCCGCACGTAATTAGATAAACTAGCAATGAAAGGGAGCGTTCAGTGGGAAGGAAGGGAAAAAAAATTAAGCATGTTTTCAAGGTTAAAAGCAAGATAGGAAAAAAAAGTTTCAAAATGCATTTTAAACCTAAGCTACTCTGTTATACAGTCATGCAATATTTGTAGAAAAAAATATATATATATATATTTTTTGGAGACAGAGTAACATTTGATATTATTCCTTTGATGCTTGAGCTTAGCCATTCTCCCATCTGCTAGCATTTGAGTAAAAGCTGCTGTCCTTTTACCACACCTTGCTTCTCCTGCTTTGACTTCCCAGCAGCAGGAAGCCAAAATTGAGTCAATTATAATTGACTGTTGTCCAAGCTGGAGTGCAGTGGTATTAGTTAGGCTCACGACAAATTCTGCCCCACTGGGCTCAAGCAGTTCTCCTGCCTCAGCCACCTGAGTAGCTGGGATTACAGGCACACGTCATCACGCCTGACTAATTTTTGTATTTTTGTAGAGATGCAGTTTCACCGTGTTGGCCAGGCTGGTCTTGAACTGCTGACCTCAGGTGATCTGCCTGCTTCGGCCTCCCAAAGTGATGGGATTACAGGCGTGAGCCACCACACTCAGCTGATAAATAATTTTTATTATTTATGAACATTACCTAATAAGCAGGTTATGTACTGCTTCAACTATATTGATAAGGAAACATAACACCAATAACTGTAAAAGGATAAGTAGAGAGTTCTGAAAGTCATTTGGAACATATTTTTTTGTTTATAAAACTTAAATACCCCCTCAATTCCAATTAATTATCCCAAATACTGCTCCATTTCTTTGCTTTCTATCTACACAAAAACTCTGTATTTGTGTAGTTCCTGTTTTTAGTCTTTACCTTCTTATATATCATTTCTTTGTATATATATATACTTATGTTTCTAGCAATGATTTTTCTAATGTGCTCAAAATACATAATGAAATGCCCATTGACATTTTCATATCTTTACTTTGTTATGAAATGGGCACCTCAAGTATAAGAAGGCAACATATTATTTTAGATTCCAATCTGTGCCTCTGTCTTTCTTCTCCATGTTTGTATTGGTCTGCTTTCATACTACTATAAAGAACTGCCTGAGACAGGGTAATTTATATAGGAAAGAGATTTATTTGGCTCACAGTTCCACATAGCTGGGGAGGCCCCAGGAAACTCATAATTATGGTGGAAGGCAAAGGGGAGGCCAGGCACCTTCTTCACAAGGGGGCAGGAAGGAGAATGAATGCAGGAGGAGCTACCAAATACTTATAAAACCATCAGATCTCATGAGAACTCACTCACTGTCATGAAACTGCCCCCATGATTCAATTACCTCCACCTAGTATCTCCCTTGACATGTAGGGATAATGTGGACTATGGAGATTACAATTCAAGATGAGATTTTGGGTGGGGACATAGTCAAACCATATCACTCCACCCCTGACACCTCCCAAATCTTAAATCCTAACATTTCAAAACACAAACATGCCTTTCCAACTGTCCCCCAAAGTCTTAACTCATCTCAGCTTTAACCCAAAGATTCAAGTCAAAAGTCTCATCTAAGACAAGGCAAGTTCCTTTCACTTATAGGCCTGTAAAATCAAAAGCAAGTTAGTTAGTTCCTAGATACAATGATGATACAGGCATTGGATAAATACACCCATTCCAAATTGGAGAAATTGGCCAAAATCTAGGTGCTATAGGCCCCATGCAAGTCCAAAATCCAGCCGGCCAGTCAAATCTTAAAGCTCCAAAATGATCTCATTTGACTCCATGTGTCACAACCAGGTTACACTGATGCAAGAGGTGGGCTCCCATTGCCTTGAGCAGCTCAGCCTGTGTGGTTTTGCAGGTACAGCCTGGCTCCTGGCTGCTTTCATGGGTTGAGTGTCTGTGGCTTTTCTAGGTGCATGGTGCCAGCCGTCGGTAAATCTATGTGGTCTAGGGGATGGTGGCTCCCTTTTCACAGCTCCACTAGGCAGTGCCCCAGTGGGGACTCTGTGTGAGGGTCTCGAACCCCACATTTCCCTTTTACATTCCCCTAGCATAAGTTCTCCGTGAGGGCTCCACCCTCACAGCAAACTTCTGTCTGGACATCCAGGTGTTTCCATATATTCTCTGAAATCTAGGCAGAGGTTTCTAAACCTCAATTCTTGACTTTTGTTAACCCACAGGCCCAACACTACATGTAAGTTTCCATGGCTTGGGGCTTGCATCCTCTGAAGCAACAGCCTGAGCTGTATGTTGACCCCTTTTAGCCACTGCTAGGATGCAGGAGACCACGTCCTGAGACTGCACAAAGCAGCAAGGCCCTGGGACTGGCTCATGAAATCCTTTGTTCTCCCTAGGACTCTGGGCCTGTGATGGGTGGGGCTTTCATTAATACCTCTGACATGACCTGGAGACATTTTCCCCATTGTCTTGGTGAAACATTTGGCTCCTTGGTATTTATGCAAATTTCTGCAGCTGGCTTGAATTTCTGCTCAGAAAATGGGTTTTAGTTTTCTATCCCATTGTCAGACTGCACATTTTGCAAACATTTGTGCTCTGCTTCCCTTTTAAACATAAGTTCCAATTTCACATCATCTCTTGTGAATGCATAAAACTGAATGCTTTGGAGTACTTGAGTCACTTTTGAACACTTTGCTGCTTAGAAAATTCTTCTGCCAGATACCCTAAATCATTTCTCTCAAGTTCAAAGTTCCACAGATCTCTAGGGCAGGGGCAAAATGACACTAGTCTCTTTACTAAAGCATAGCAAGAGTCACCTTTATTCCAGTTCCTGGCACGTTCCTCATTTCCATCTGACATCACCACAGCCTGGATTTTATTGTCCATATCACTATCAGCATATTGATCAAAGCCATTAAACAAGTCTCTAGGAAGTTCCAAACTTCCACACATCTTCCTGTGTTCTTCTGAGCCTTCCAACATGTTTCAACATATGTCTGTTACCCACATGTAAAGTCACTTCCACAATTTTGGGTATCTTTACAGCAGCACCCAACACTGTGTGGTACCAATTTACTGTATTAGTCCATGTTTGCAGTGCTATAAAATCTGCCTGAGACTGGGTAATAAAGGAAAGAGGTTTAATTGACTCATAGTTCCACATGGCTGGGGAGGCCTCAGTAACTTACAAGCATAGTAGAAGGTGAAGGAGAAGCAAGGTGCCTTCTTCACAAGGTGGCATAAAGGAGAAATAATGGAGGAGGACTACCAAACACTTATAAAACTATTAGATATCTTAAGAACTCATTAACTATCATGAGAACAGCCTGAGGGATACTGCCCCATGATTCAATTACCTCCACCTAGTCTCCCCCTTGACATATGAGAATTATGGAGATAACAATTCAAGATGAAATTTCAGGTAGGGACACAGCCAAACCATATCAATGTCAGTAACATAGAGCATCAGCCACTTGCCAGGCACAATCAAAATCTAAGAGGCATGGCTTTTTATTTTTCTATGTAAAATACTATCTGGTAATTAGTTTGTGCTAAAGAAATGTATGTTAAATTTCTTAATTATTTAATTGTATTTAGAAAAACATAGTAGTTGGATACTAAACTATATCAAACACATATTCTATGTAAAAAAATGTTAAACATATTAATGCAGATGTCTCCTTAATAACAAGAAACAGTTAAATAGCAATTTAAAAGTTATATAGCACATTAACAAAATTTATTTGCTCACTTGCTTATAATCATGCGGGGAGATACTGAAGACTTTAAGCTTGAAGGCAAGAAGTATGCCTTCTTTTTTACTTTATCTACAGTATATAGTTCTTGGCACAGAGTAGATGTTTAATGAATTGTTTTAAATAAATGGAATGAGTCACTTAGAAGTAACCCTATTGAGTAAAAGGTAAAGCCAATGCACAACCCAGATCCCCTCATTTCAAATCCTGTGAGCTTACATTTTGAAAACATTGTCAATATTGAAATACACACACAAAAGAAAGGTGTGCCTAAAACCAATAGTTTATATTGATAAAATATTCATGACTCCCCCTTCTCTTCCTCCTGTTTCCTTTGGCTGGTTATCTCAGTTGACTACATTTCTTTCTTTCTTTTTTTTGAGATAAAGTCTCACTCTGTCCCCCAGGCTGGGGTGAAGTGGTGTAATCTCAACTCACTGCAACCTCTGCCTCCCAGGTTCAAGTGTTTCTCCTGCCTCAGCCTCTCAAGTAGAGTAGCTGGGATTACAGGTGTGCACCACCATGACCAGCTAACTCTTGTATTTTTAGTAGAGATGGGTTGTCACCACGTTGGCCAGGCTGGTCTTGAACTACTGACCTCAGTTTATCCACCTGCCTTGGCCTCCCAAAGTGCTGGGATTACAGGCATGAGCCACCGCACCCAGCCTCGACTGACTACATTTCATTCAGTGAATGAAAGAATACTGAACTTGAGGTCTAGTTGTAGGTAAGTTCGTAGATGTCAGTAACAAGTATCCTTGAACAAGGCATTTGATCTGTCTTGTCTTGCTTTTTTTGCATTGTAAGAAATTTGGGTCCAAATATCTCAAAAGTCTATTAGAGGTCTAATAATTTTTAAATGCTTTTGGTATTTAAGATGCTTATATGATCAGAATTTCAGATTTGATTGCTGTATCAGTCAGTTTTATCTCATGTATGGAACTACAAGCTTTTACCCTTGAAACCTGACCCCTACTATATTAACACATTCCGTGATATAGAAAGCAATAAGTCAATTTAAATATTTCATTGCTAATGAAAATAATTCAGTTTATATCTTAAGTATTGTAGATTTTGTGTTAATTATGATTACGAATGACTACCATGCCCATACGTAAAAAGGAAATATAAAAGATACATTATTCAAGTTCAACTATCATCTGATCTTTTATTAAAACATCTGCTCAGGTAGCCTTGTTAAAGTTGCCAGCCACCAATCCCTGCATCCTCCTGTCATTCTCTTCCACATTATGATACTTTACTTTCCTCATAATATTACACCAACTAAGATTATCTCAGTTATTAAGGCACTTAATTTCTGCCCTTTCACCATTTTGGCCCTCACTATAACTCAAGCTCCTTATCTAACTTGGCTTTGACTGAATTCCATGCCATTATAACCCCATAATCTATAAAAAGGTATGTCACCTAATAGATACATAATACATATTTGAAATGAGGAATAGGTAAATATTTCTAAATAGTGAGACAGTCAGGATGCCAAGGACTTCCTGACAAAACTCCAGCTGGTCTGCCCATTGTTAAGAATGTACACAAGGGTGGAGCCACAGAAGTTTGGCCATTTGCAGCACGGAGGTGCCTGGCCCCTCCTCTTCCTGTGTGGAACCTGGAATTCAAACTGCTAGGCAGAAGCACACTACCAGGAACTCCAGCCTTGTGGAGAGTTCTGTTCCCTCTCTTTCCTTTTTGCCCAATAAATCCCATTATTCTCACGAGCCTAAATATTTGTGGCCGTGGGACAAGGACCTCGTGTTTAGCTGAACTAATGAAAAGTCCTGCAACAATATTACTTAAGGTTTTAGAGAAAACTGATAATAATACACATAGCACAAGGAAATTTTCAATTGGATTATTTCAGAAAACTTTTCTACATAAGCAAAACCAAATAAAAACAAATCAAAAAATAATTTCAGAATGTGAGATCTATAATTCTGAATTTGGCTTTCACTTCAGATGTTAAATGCCAAAAAATGACATTCTTGATTTTTTTTTCACTAAAGTGTTAGAATCTTGTTCAACATGAATAATAAGACAAACATAAATGACTTCTAGAATATCCATACAAGTATCTATAATCAGTGAATGATGTGATAAGGACTATGCCAGTCAATATCCTGCAATAATCGATTGTACTTCCAAAGGTGCCAAATACTCCCCCAGCAACCGGTGCATATTACTGTCATAACATCTTCCACAATTATATATTACACTTGCCTGTTTACTTTTCTGTATACCTTTTACACTGTGATCTTCCTGAGGGCAGACAAGGGGTCTTTTTCTAGTATCACCATGGTGCAATAATGTTTTCAGAATTATTTTTTAACAGGAGATGGGAATAAAGCAGGGAAGAAGGGATAGAGGGACAAGAGTAAAAATGAGAACGGACATGACAATAAACACTAAAATTGAAAATTTTATGTCCAGTGTTTTTACAATATTCTACTGCGATAATCACACATTCAAATTCTTTGCTTCATGTAATTATTTAAGTTAAAATAATAAACTTTCATGAATTTTGAAAACATAATTGAAATGTTGTAACAGTACTTATTCATTCAGGTCAGTGGTTTGAAAAAGTATTAATATCTTATCTCAATTTAAATGAAACATCACAACTGATATTATTTATTTGCATATTAAATTGTTCCCAAAGTGTGATGCCTTTATTTATCAAGTTAAGATTTTATATTTCTATTGTTTTGGCTAAATGCATTTCCATGCAAAATTTTGCTACAGTCTAACTTGAAAACGTCTTTTTCAATCACCATCAACAAATCAACAAGAAATCCTACCACATCTTTTCATTCATTTGACTAACTCAGTTGTCTTTTAGTTATAGTTTTTTCTTGCTACTTAATTATCTGTCATACTAATGTGCTTTTCCTCCCCTTAAAGGCTAACTTTCTTCAAAAGTAGAATAACAAATATCTTCATTTTCTTACCTTATATTTCCTCAATATTCCCCTTTAGTGATACAGTATATTCATCATCTCAACCTAAATATGTTGTAGGCATAACAACGCCCTCCTTACAATAAAGTCCAGGGAACATTCTTCTCTCTCATTTGTTTGTAACCATTAATTATTACTTTTCTTTGAAATAAATTTTGCTTGTATTTAGTCACATTCTATTCCTTCTTCACCTATTCATTTTCTGTTTCTTCTTTTACTCCTAAAATCGTACATTTCAGTTTCTGTTACATAGACCACTTTTCTCAGGTTTGTTTTACTTTCGTTTTACTTTATACTATCTCTTTGAATAGCCACTACATATTATTTTTTTAACTAAATTGTGAAGTAAGCTCATTATCTTAATTCCAATCTCTTCTACCTTGTATACCATCCTAATTGACTTTATCGCACACAGGTTGTAAGACTTGCTTTACATTTTCATTCCCACTCAATCTACATATTTTTCCATAAGAACTACTAAAATATACTACCTATTTCAAATTATTCACTGTCTTTTACTTGGTTGCTATAATCTAACCAATCTCTCTGCCTCCAAACTTCCCTCTTTCCAGTTTTCTAAAAATCAAATATTATTTCACCACCTTTGTTTAAAACCTTGTAATTCCTCCCTCTAGTTACTAAATATATACATACTAAGTATTTTAGTTTAATATTAAAGCACCTTTATGACTTGATTACCTTTTCATTCTTGTCTCCCTGTGTATCCTTCATTCCATATTGTGCTCTAGAAAGAATAACAGAAATAAAAACCTACATGCACCCTGACTGTGTTATTTCTAACATCTTGTTTGTTTAATCTTGTTTTCTCCTTTCTGAAATGTCATTATCTCCAATACCTTCCAGCAAAATTCAATCTATTGCTCACACACACAATCAAAAGGCATCTTTTTGTTGTTGTTATTAAATCTTCCCTAACTTCTTCATGTGGAATTATTTTCTTCTTTATATAACACTACATTTTCATCAGATTTCATTAATGGAAGCATGATACTCTATTGTCTCTCATAGGAGGCTCATATTTTCAGGTACATAAATGGATTAGTATCATTGTATCTGGCACACTACAATTTTGCCAAGGAATGTCAAAAATATCAAGTAAACCAAGACGTTGTGGGTGGTGGCATGGAAGAGATTCTCCCTCACCAGCCTCAGGTGAGGTACCAACACCGCAAGTACCTAGATTGTAGACATCTAGCAGAACTGTGAAATAATTCATTTCTGCTTTTTAAGCCACTCAGTTCATAATATTTTGTTACAGCAGCTTTAGTAAACTAATACAAAATCAATAGTCTTCATATACAAAAATAATAAGAAGTTAAAGACCATTGTGGTAAAGAGGTCCTCATTAACAATAGCAACAAATAAAAGTAAATACTTGGGAATAAACTTAAGAAGAAATATTAAAACCTATATGAAGAGTTTAAAACACTCCTGAAAGACACAAAATTATGCTTGAGAAAATGAAAGAAATTTCTTGTTCTCAGATAAGAAAAGTTAATATTATAAGGATATCAGTTCTCCCTAAGTTAATTTGTAGACTAAATACTATATGGCAATTATACTAAAATGTATCATGGACTTGAGCAAGTTGATACCAAATTTTATATTGAAAAAAAGAAAAAAGGGACAAAAAAATCACTCAAAAAGAAACTAGGAGGATAAGCGATCTCTGCCAGATATTAAAACACACTATAGAGTCTCTGTAATTAAAAGGTAAGTAGTGTCATATACAAAGAGAAATAAATTTTAGATTTAAATGGAAAGTTTGGCCGGGCATGGTGGTTCACGCCTGTAATCCCAGCACTTTGGGAGGCCAAGGCGGGTGGATTACCTGAGGTCAGGAGTCCAAGACCAGCCTGACCAACATGGTGAAGCCCTGTCTCTACTAAAAATACAAAATTAGCCAGGTGTGGTGGCACACGCCTATAATCCTAGCTACTCAGGAGACTGAGGCAGTAGAATCGCTTGAGCCTGGAGATGGTTGTTTGCAGTGAGCCGAGATCTTGGCACTGCACTCCAGCCTGGCCAACAGAGCAAGAGTCTGTCTCATAAATAAATAAATAAATAAATAAATAAATAAATAAATAAATAAATGGAAAGTTCACTAGTAGACCAAAGAATGTATGGAAATCTTGTATATCATATAGATAAAATCTCAATTTTTGGTGTAAAAAAAAATATATATATTTTTTTTTTTTTTCAATAAAGTCTGTGGTCCATATCTCATACCATACAAAGAATACCCTGCAGGTGGATTAAGGATCTAAAATAAAACAGTTAAATCCTACAGAAATAACAATAATTATGAGTGAGTTTCTCTATAACATTGGTGTATGCAAAACATGGTTAAATTATGACTCAATATTTAAGGACAATGAAACAAATGATTAATATATTTTATTGTATTTTAAAAGTTGAATTGCTTGCTGGGCGCGGTGGCTCACACCTGTAATCCCAGCACTTTGGGAGGCCGAAGTGGGTGGATCATGAGGTCAGGAGATCGAGACCATCCTGGCTAACACGGTGAAACCCCATCTCTACTAAAAATACAAAAAAATAGCCAGGTCTGGTGGCAGGCACCTGTAATCCGAGCTGCTGGTGAGGGTGAGGCAGGAGAATGATGTGAACCCAGGAGGTGGAGCTTGCAGTGAGCCAAGATCATGCCACTGCACTCCAGCCTGGGTGACAGAGCGAGATTCCATCTCAAAAATAAATAAATAAAATAAATAAATAAATAAATAAATAAATAAATATGTTGAATTGCAAATAACACCCTCAGAAACAAAAGAAAACTGAAAAACGGGGGGAAATAATTTTAATTTTACCATAACATCTTAATATTTCTAAAATAAAGAAAATCTTTAATAAAGGACCAAGATCCAAAAAAAGACAAAAAAGGCATGAAAATGAAATTTATATACACGTGAAGACATAGCAGTGAACCTTAAAAGAAAAAAATATATATATCAAAGTCTCTCACTTATCAAATTGGTAAAAATTAAATGTATAGCAGTTACGGGATTATAGAAGTATGCTTCTGAAGAGAAATTGTTAATACTGAGCAAAGTATATATGCTCCTGCCTAAAGAAACTGTACATGCAAACCTACTTCCATAACCCTTATTGTTAGAACTATGGTCATATTTCACATTTCTATTACCACCCAAATATGTTACTAACCCAACTGGAATAGGAAGAATTATTGATCCAGGATGGAATATGCACAGTAACAACAATAAAACAAAACATACATATGTGTCTTCAGGCACATATGAAAGTTTAGATAAAATATTCTTTAAAACCTGACAGAAAATTGGAGAAATTTGATTAATTAACATTGCTCATATTTAAAGTTCTTAGGCTTGATGATGGTAAAATAAGAACTATTGTAAATAAATATATTTCCAACTTGGCAATTCTGTTTTTGTTGTTGTTGTTGTTGTTTTTAAACGGAGTCTCGCTGTCTTCCCAGACTGGAGTGCAGTGACCTGATCTCTGCTCACTGCAAACTCTGCCTCCCGGGGTTCCCGCCATTCTCCTGCCTCAGCCCCCTAAGTAGCTCGGACTACAAGCGCCCGCCAGCACACTTGGCTAATTTTTTTGGTATTTTTAGTAGGGACGGGATTTCATTGTGTTAGCCGGCATGGTCTCGATTTCCTGACCTCGTGATCCACCCGTCTTGGCCTCTCAAAGTGCTGGGATTACAGGTGTGAGCCACCGCGTCCGGCTGGCAGTTCTGTTTTAACATAGTTAAGCATGAAGCCAGATTTAGCATGGATCAAAATTTCACATACATGCTTACATTGATTCACACTATATTTGCTATTCTGCATTGATAGTACTAGCACTAAAGTACTTACTGGTCACATACCTAAAGTGAATTTCTTATTTAGACAGTATGTGTGGTGGTTTTGGTGGGCTTAATGACATTAAATTGTGCATCAGGAACAAAATAGTAATTATTTTTTTCTTTCTAATGCTCTGAGTAACACTGTAGCCTCCAAGGTAAACTGAGTATGAGAAAATTTGGGGGCTAATTTCCTGTTTATTTGTTTTTAACTTCTAATTTTCATTTATTTGCTGTTTTTTATCCTTAAATTTTACTTATATACAAAATACCAGTGATGTTTGATTTTTTTTTTGTTTCTAATGGAAGGATTTTGTTTGGTTCTATGAATAGTCATTTTATTTCCCATACATTTCCAACAATTCATATTTACTCTATTTATCTAAAGCTCCTAAGCTATCTTTGCCTAGTCGCCCGCCAATAATTGACAGAGTGCATCAGCCATTTAAAATTTGGTTAGTTGGCCGGGCGCGGTGGCTCACGCCTGTAATCCCAGCACTTTGGGAGGCCGAGGCGGGCGGATCACAAGGTCAGGAGTTCGAGACCAGCCTGGCCAATATGGTGAAACATCGTCTCTACTAAAAATACAAAAATTAGCCGGGAGTGATGGCGGACGCCTGTAGGCCCAGCTACTCGGGAGGCGGAGGCAGGAGAATCGCTTGAACCTGGAAGGCGGAGGTTGTAGTGAGCCGAGATCGGGCCACTGCACTCCAGCCGGGGAGACAGAGCGAGACTCCATCTCAAAAAAATAAAAATAAAAATAAAAAATAAAAATTTGGTTACTTTTGCTTACCTGTGATTATCTAGAGAGCTATGAGAGTTTTAAGGCTCCTAGCAAAAATAAATAAATAAATAAATAAAACACTTATTATTACAAGTTCTATACAGAAATAGTTCATTATGTATTTTGTTATTTGCAAAAGTAGGTGATAGTAGAAATGTTTAATGATGTTTATTTCCAAGGTTATTTAATGCAATCAATAATTTTAGTAGGTTGTAGAATGTTTCCTTTAACAAAGAAAAACTGTGATATGAGAAGAAAATGTTACTGTTCAGTAAAGATTGGTCTTGTCCTTAAGGAAATTATATTGATTGAGATTTCTCCCAAACTAAGTTGTGCTTACCATTATTAAAATCAAGTGACATTCACTTGGATTAAGTAGTAATTAAAAAAAAATGTGAGACTTTCTAGGTATTTTTGATCCTAAGCATTCTATCACTATTGGACCTTCATTTGTATACCTGAAAACAAAATATATACAAATGTTGCACTGGGGTGCAGATTCTACTAGTGAAGTTACCTAATCAGTGGTCAGTACTGTATTTGAAACAAATCTTGGGACAGTGTAATAATGCTCCTTTAAATTAGCTGAAAATAAATTACTGTGTGCTTATTCTCACTTTTTCCTTGTTTCTTTGTATAATATTTAAATGAAAGGAGTTTATTTCTTCTCATACTGAACTTGCAAAACTGATTTTTGCATTTACCATTTTTTAATGATGGAGAAAAAATTAAGTGGTCTTGCTTTTATAAATTTAGCATAGGACCTCTCATGTTTTTGGTGCTTTGGTCAGTTTTGTCATTAGAATACCAGCAATTAGGTATATACAGGAAGTAACCTAACCACTTTAATACAGTCGTTTGAAGTGCTACAGGTCAAAACCACTGGATACCAAATCACAGTGATTTAATTTGTGACATGTTAGAGAGAATGATAAGACTTTCTGCAGTATAAATGTCTTATTAAGTAATCCTTGTAGTGTTAAGTTACAGGACTTTGACTCCTGGGTCTGAAAAAGGCAACTACCCTGCTAACTCTTGAACATTGATCCCAGTCAAAGCCTCATCTTTAGATCTGGGAGAAGGTGACAATTAAAATGGACCATTTTCATGAGACATGGGGACAGAAATGAAAACCATTCAATCCCTCTAGGCCCAGGGACTATCATGGCTTAAGACGTGGGCATGTGAGATTTTAAGGGCCGATTTTAAGAGACAAAATTAGTTCAGAGCTTTCTTATTAATTAAACATTAATATCAAAAGTACACTGATGCAAGGCCAATGTCTGGGCCCCTGTGTCAGAAAACCAGAATTTTGTTGGAACATTAATCTGTTCTTTAATAGAAAATTGTAAAAGGAAAACTTACCTTATGGTCAGTCTGTTTAAAATTATATATATTTGCTTATAAAGTTTTATTAAAATAAGGTTTAATATTAAAAAATAGCATAAAAGGTAAAATTTTGTTTTCTCCTTTGATCAAAATGATTGTGTAATATTATTATGGGACAAAAGATTTTTGTTTCCTTTTTGAGTAAAGTGTGGGGAAAAAATGGAAGAGGGAAAGACAGATTTAGTTGGCCTCGTGCTATCTGTATTAGGTCTTATTGTTTGGGAAATGGAGTCTCATCTCAAAGAGTAAAGGTTATTGTATCATTTTGGCTGAATGACTATTTCATAGTAACCTGTGATCCTATTTTGTGATAGCAAATATCTTAAAATGTTGAAACTTGGCAAACTTTTTAAGGGTACAATTTCATGTTCTAAATTCAGTGTTTTTGACCTCAAACTAACCTTTTTTGGGTATTGGGTTCCTGGAAATCCAAGAGAGACATATTAGGCTCATTCATTATGTTAGAATTATGGAGGAAGCGTTATCAAATTCGAGGTAGTGTTTAACTTCCTTTGGGTTATATTAATATAGCTATATTGTTAATATGTGTTGCAGGATTGTATGAGATTTCTAAAATTCTAATATATGTTGTCAGTGATAATTATGTTACATTGCTGTATGCCACAGAAACAACCAAATTCCCATGTCAACTGTGTCTTTAACTATGGCTGTCTTAAGACTTCTGCCATCCCCAATAGTTCCTTTGCTTAGAGTTTTTTTCAAAAAGTGACTTATACTCAGCTACAATCCAGGGCTTGCTTCTTTGGGGAGTTCATGAAAAGAACTCTTGAAGGCAGGTCTCTGATAACTTTGGAGATCATGCCATTGAAGTAGAGAAAAAGCTTCCAGAACACTAATTGAAAGGCTGATAAGTTCATAGAGATTGCTAACCCAATATGAAGCAGAGCAGCAGTTGATTGCATGGATTGAACTAATGGAAGATTGAAATAATTTGTATGTCTTTTTTTGGTATGAAACATTGCTGATTCTTCAGCGTCTGGAGAACATTTTTTTCTTTTTCAGTTATGTATAGCCTTTAACAATGGACTGCATGCTTTTGTGAACCTGGACATGGTGAAGGTTAGGCCTGATTTTTTTAGGAAAATGTGTAAATATATATAATGATCTTCATTTCCTATATAAGTTAGTAGGTGATAGCCAGAGGCAACCCTAAACAGGCATTGTATGATAGTCAAGCCCATTTTGTGGTATCTTTCAATGAATTAATGAAGAAAATTCAATAAATGCTTAGAGTTCATCCATGTTGTTTCAGATATTTGTCTTTAAAACCTCAGGAAATAAACCAAATCACATTTAAATAGATTTTTTGAAAAATTTTCAGGCACTACAATGTCTTGACATACTTTTTTGTTTCTAAAATGCCCAGGGTATATATACTTGGAGAATTGTGTAAACCATTCTTTGATTATAGTTTCATTTAGAAGGAAAATAGTATAGCATAGAGCAGCAAATTTTCCATCCAGTCTCAGTTGAAGAGCAAAAAATTCTCTTAAGTTAAAATAAGTGTATGATGTGCTAAGATTTTTTCCTTAGGTACAAATATTTTATTTCAAAATTTCAAGGAAATTAATTTACTGATGATTAATGGGTATTCATTTTACATACGTAAGTTAAACAGACATTCAAGCTTTGTCAGGGATGAAGCATTGTACTCAGTATGTTATACCTGCCCCAGAAAAGATTGTATACTAGTGAGGAAACAGAATATGCCAACTTTGAAGAGGGGCACTTAGAATTCCCTGGAAGGTTTGAGGATACTTTACATGACCTTCTTCTCATCAGTAAAACCTAACTCAAGTATTAAATGTATAATTACTTGTGTAAATTTATTATTTCTAGATGTTAAACTCCATGAAGACAAAAAAAAATATATTTTTAACAGCTTTAACTCCAAAGTCTGGCATAGCATTTAGTATACACTAGATATTTTGTTAAATAAATGGTGAGTATTATGAGTTCCACTTAAGTTATGATCAAAAGATAAGTTAAATTAGTTGTACAAAAATGCTTGCAAGGAAGAGTGTGGTTCAAATGGAAGAAAGATGGGCTATTTGTTAATGCAAACTTATGTTTGAATAAAGTTCAGGAGCCAAGATATGAAGCAGGAAATGTATGGACTGCTCTAAGGGATATAGTTCCAAATAGATCATGTCTAGAAATGAAGCTGGAAGGTTGGCCAGGGTCTAGGCAAGAAAGTGATAGGATGTGTGTCCCTTTAAAAGGAGCTAAAATCCATGTCTGAAGGAAAATGATGGCGTGTATTTGCATGCATACTGTCACTATCTTATGAAATAAACCAAAGAGCCTTGATTGTTTTGTCACTTATCAGTGCACATTTTCACACTGAGATAAAATGGCCTCTGAATAAATAATTAAATTTCAACATTTTAAGACACTTGATATCACAAAATAGGATTACAGGTTACTATGAAATAGTCCTTCATTTAGCTGAAATTATAAAACAAAAACATTTACTCTTTGATAAAGATAAGACTCCATTTCCCATACACATACATACATGGAAACTATGTATGTCTCTATTCTGGCCCTACCTTAAGTCCACACATTCTAGCTTTCACCTACATTCAATATAGCTCATGAAATAAACCTTAGTGTTACATTTTTTTTCTTCGATTTACCTCATAAGTTTGTTTTTCTTTAATCTGCTATGAATAATGATATTTGGTCAATTTTTCTTACCTATGTTCAACTTAACAGGCCTATTTAAATATCACTTCTCTTTCATTGCTTTATAAATAAAAGTTAATTATTTAAATATAAAATAAGTGCTTGATATATGTGAGTCACTTATATAGCTTTGGGGTGTCAGTGGAGGTGGGTCCTTTCAGGGGAACTATAGAGTCATAACATTCCACTTCTGCAGGATATAATATCGCATTCTCTATTTTACATACATTATAGCTTGACATTAGTATCACTCAACAAACAATGCAAATCAAAATTTCTTCTAGTTTTTTTTTTTAAGTTTGATTTCTTAAGGACCTAGTTCAGAATTACATAATCCCAATATCTAGGGATGAGTCTTTGCCATACTTTCAGTAAGAACTACTGATTTTTATTGTGGATTCATTTATAATTTTACTTTCTTTCATATATATATGTGTGTGTGTGTGTGTGTGTGTGTGTGTGTGTGTGAGTGTGTGTTTGGGTGTATCCCAAGTTTTATTTTCTCCAGTTTTAGAAATTTTATTTCTTATACATAAGAATGTAAAACTATAAATACATATTTTATACTAAATATATTTTCTATAGACTTAGATAACTTTTAGTATTTTGATGCTAAAATAGGTAGTGTTACATTGCTCCCCAATTATTTCATATGAATTAGAGTCTCTTACATAACTAGATTGTTGGTGTCATACAGAAGGGAAATGGTTTATGCTACCTCATAGCCATTGAAATATCTAACAGAAGCCACACATTTAATAGTCTCAATAATTACTCTTGATTAATTGATGCACTCTTCTTAATAATGAATTAAATTCACCCTCCCACTTCTCTATGCAATTTCTCTTTCTTTCCTCACTGGACTCTCCTACATGTCAAGTTTAGAACCTTTAAAGAACAAGAATACTGGCTCGGTAGATAGTGGGATTCTAGGCAGATTTTCAGGGGGAAGACTGCCATAGCTATTAGTCATCACAGTTTGAATATCAACATAGTTGTTATTCAGTGTATTTGGAGGTCCTACACTGAGGAAATAAAACAAAGATTGTATTTTTATAGTTTAAAGTATAATTGGTCAAAGACTGGTTTTGATACTAGTAAGTAAAAAATAAATCAATCCAAGCCCTATTTTTATAATTTAGAATGATTATATAATTTAGAATGATTCTTTCTCTACAAATAATAAGGTAGGCAAGTCTGCCCCAGAAAAGTTTGTAGCTCCTAATTACTTTGTGGTTACTATTACAAAATCACTTTTAATAATAAACAACACTAACATTAAATTCAAATATTAAATAGTCATTGACCCTTGTGCTTTGTGCTCTATCTACACACACTGTCACATTTTCTTTAAACAACATGTGGTAGGCACTGTTATATAGCTTTTATATTATGAATAATTAGTCACATGATAATGGATATGAATTTTATGAGAGCAATTAGGCATGAAATGTAGATAGGTTTTTTATTTTTATTTATTTATATTTTTTGAGATGGAGTTTTGCTCTTATTGCCCAGGCTGGAGTACAATGGCAAAATCTCAGCTCACCACAACCTATGCCTCCTGAGTTCAAGTGATTCTCCTGCCTCAGCCTCCCAAGTAGCTGGGATTCAGTCATGTGCCACCATGCCTGGCTAATTTTGTATTTTTAGTAAAGACAGAGTTTCTCCATGTTGGTCAGGCTGGTCTTGAACTCCCGAGCTCAGGTGATCCGCCCACCTCAGCCTCTTAAAGTGCTGGGATTAAAGGTGTGAGTCACCGCGCCTGGCCAATAGTCTTAATTCATTCAACAACCATGTATTGAGTTATTTTATTTAAAAACTCATAATAATTATTGCAAATACTTGAGGTAACCTGAAATATACTCAGTACTTTTATGTAACCAATAAGTTCCTGCAACAATAACAGTTCTGTGTTTATAAGGGAAAGTGATGAATAGAATAATTTGCTTAACTATAGTTATTATTTCTGTATAAATATATATCAAAATATTGTATTATATACTTTAAATATATACAGTAGGAAAGAAAGGAAAGCAGAATCACTATATTTTAGAAAATTTGAGTTATTTCTTTGCCTTTGCTATTTGGGAAAACATGGAGAACTCAGAATTGACATTAAAAATGAACATAAAGATAAATCAGTATACAGATTTACAGATTTAATGATAGAATGTATAAGGTTTGTATGAAAATAATCTGGGTGAGGTGGTTGGAGTAGGAGATTTAGGTTAAAATAATATTGACCATGACTTGTTGAAGCTGGATGTTTGGTATATTGACAAAATTTCCATAAAAAATGTTAAAAGTTAGAAAAAATAGATCAACATGCAATTTAAAACTCTGATGTGTTCAAAACCAATGAAATAAATAATTCATCTGAACATTGTAGTTTAATTCAGAAAGTGCATGAATTTCTCTTCCTCAACCAAAATGTAATTAGCACCCATGAAATTATATAATTTTACGTTTGCCTTTGCCCACCTATAATAATTGTGGCTAACAGCCACCTAAATTATTCATTTTATATGGCAAACAAATGATTATTCTTAAAACAGATCCTGTGCTCTTTTAAATTACTTTTCTTCATTCTTCAGTTGGCCCAGACCATTACTTAGTTAAATGTTTTTTAATGAGGAACACTGCCTCACTGAACTTTGCTTTGTCTGCAATTTAGAGGAATAATTTGAGATTCCTAAAGTCCAGAAATGAATCTCAAAGGAAGATGGGGAAATGCTAGAATATTGTATCTCTTCACCATGGGCATTTTTCTGAAATTTTTTTTTCTGTTTTGCTTTGTGTTAGAAACAGTATATTCTCAGATGACATATTTTAAACCTGGATAACAATTCTGTGCTGATTATTCTAAGGAAGTTGGTCTTGTCAATTAAGATATAAACAGAAATTATAAAAAGAGCAGAAACTTGCCGAATGAGGGGAGAAGGTCAAAAATAAGACAGAATAGTATTTCTGCTTCCTTCTGCCCATCATCTCCCTTCTGGTACTTCCTTAGAGAGAAGCAGAGCAGCTAATCAAATTGCCTGAGTCTGAAGGATTGATAGGGTTATATTTTTTAGAAGACGAGATCATTGTGCTAAAGCCATTTTTCTTTTCTTTTCTTTTCTTTTCTTTTTTTGTTTTAATTTAAGTTGTAGGATACATGTACAGAACATGCAGGTTTGTTACATCGGTATACATGTGCCATTGTGGTTTGCTGCACCCATCAACCCCTCATCTACATAGGCATTTCTCCTAATGCTATAATTCCCCTTGCCCCTACCCTGCAATAGGCCCTGATGTGTGATATTCCCCTCCCTGTGCCCAAATGTTCTAATTGTTCACCTCTCACTTATGAATGAGAACATGCCGTGTTTGGTTTTCTGTTCCTGTGTTAGTTTGCTGAGAATGATGGTTTCCAGCTTCATCCATGTCCCTACAAAGGACATGAGCTCATTATTTTTTATGGCTGCATAATATTCCATGGTATATATGTGCCACATTTTCTTCATCCAGTCTAACACTGATGGGCATTTGGGATGGTTCCAAGTCTATGCTATTGTGAATAGTGCCGCAGTAAAGATATGTGTGCATGTGTCTTTATAGTAAAATGATTTCTAATCCTTTGATTATACTCGGTAATGGGATTGCTGGGTCAAATGGTATTTCTAGTTCTAGATCCTTCAGGAATCGCCACACTGTCTTCCATAATGGTTGAACTAATTTACATTCTCACCAACAGTGTAAAAGCCTTCCTATTTCTCTGCATCCACTCCAGCATCTGTCTGTTGTTTCCTGACTTTTTAATGATCGCCATTCTAAATGACATGAGATGGTATCTCATTGTGGTTTTGATTTGCATTTCTCTAATGACCAGTGATGACAAGCTTTTTAAAATATGTTTGTTGACCCCATAAACATCTTCTTTTGAAAAATTCCTGTTCATATCCTTTGCACACTTTTTGATGGGGTTGTTTATTTATTTATCTATTTTACAAATTTGTTTAAGTTCCTTATAGAATCTGGATATTAGAAATTTGTCAGATAGATAGATTGCAAAAATCTTCTCCCATTCTGTAGGTTGCCTGTTCACTCTGATGATAGTTTATTTTGCTTTGTAGAAGCTCTTTAGTTTAATTAGATCCCATTTGTCCAGTTTGGCTTTTGTTGCAATTGCTTTTGTTGTTTTAGTCATGTACTCTTTACCCATGCCTATGTCCTGAATAATACTGCCTAGACTTTTTTCTACAGTTTTTATGATTTTTAGGTCTTATATTTAAATCTTTAATCCATCTTGAGTTAATTTTTGTATAAGGTGAAAGGAAGGGATCCAGTTTCAGTTTTCTGCATATGGCTAGCTAGTTTTCTCAACACCATTTATTAAATCGGGAATCCTTTCCCCATTGCTTATTTTTGCTAGGTTTGTCAAAGATCCGATGGTTGTAGATGTGTGGTGTTATTTCTGAAGTCTCTGTTCTGTTCTATTGGTCTATATATCTGTTTTGGTACCACTACTGTGCTGTACCATGTTTAGGTTACTGTACCCTTGTAATAATAGTTTGAATTCAGGTAATGTGATGCCTCCAGCTTTGTTCTTTTTGCATAGGATTGTCTTGCCTATACGGGCCCTTTTTTGTTACATATGAAATTTAATGTAGTTTTTTTCTAATTCTATTAACAAAGTCAATGGTAGCTTGATGGGAGTAGCATTGAATCTATAAATTACTTTGGGCAGAATGGCCATTTTCACAATATTGATTCTTCGTATCCATTAGGATAGAATATTTTTCCATTTGTTTGTGTCCTCTCTATTTTCCTTAAGCAGTGGTTTGTAGTTTTCCTTGAAGAGGTCCTTTACATCCATTGTAAGTTGTATTCCTCTTTGTAGCAATTGTGAATGGAAGTTCACTCATTATTAGGCTCTCTGTTTGTCTATTATTGGTGTATAGGAATGCTTTGATTTTTGCACATTGATTTTGTATCCTGAGACTTTGCTGAAGTTGTTTATTAGCTTAAGGAGTTTTTGGGCTGAGACAGTGGGGTTTTCTAAGTATACAGTCATGTCATCTGCAAACAGAGATAGTTTGATGTGCTCTCTTTCTATTTGAATACCTTTATTTCTTTCTCTTGCCTGATTGCCCTGGCCAGAACTTTTAATACTATGTTGAATAGGAGTTGTGAGAAAGGGCATCTTTGTCTTGTGCCAGTTTTCAAAGGGAATGCTTCCAGCTTTTGTCCATTTAGTATGATATTGCCTTTGTGTTTGTCTTAAATGGCATGCAAAGTATTGAATTTTATTGAAGGCCTTTTCTACATCTATTAAAATAATCATGTGTTTTTTGTCATTGGCTTTGTTTATGTGATGGATTACATTTATTGCTTTGCATATGTTGAACCAACCTTGCATCCCAGGAATGAAGCTGACTAGATCATGGTGGATAAGTTTGTAATGTGCTGCTGGATTCGGTTTGACAGTATTTTATTGAGGATTTTCACATCAATGTACATCAGGGGTATTGGCCTGAAATGTTTGTTGTTGTTGTGTCTCTGCCAGGTTTTTGGTATCAGGATGATGCTGTCTTCATAAACTGAGTTAGGGAGGGGTCCCTCTTTTTCTTTCGTTTGGAATAGTTTCAGAAGGAATGGTACCAGCTCTTCTTTGTATCTCTAGTGGAATTCGACTGTGAATTTGTCTGGACCTGGGCTTTTTTTTTTTTTTTGGTTGGCAGGCTATTAATTACTGCCTCAATTTCAGAGCCTGCTATTGGTCTATTCAGGGATTCAACTTCTTCCTGGTTTAGTCTTGGGAGGGTGTATGTGTCCAGGAATTTACACATTTCTTCTAGATTTTCTAGTTTATTTGGGTAGAGGTGATTATAGTATTCGCTGATGGAAGTCTCTATTTATGTGGGATCAGTGTTGATCTCCCCTGTATCATGTTTTATTATGTCTATTTGATTGTTCTCTTGTTTCTTCTTTATTAGACTGACTAGCCATCTATCTATTTTGTTCATCTTTTCAAAAAACAAGCTCCTGGATTCATTGATTTTTTTGAAGGGTTTTTTGTGTCTCTATCTCCTTCCCTTCTGCTCTGATCTTAGTTATGTTTTGTCTTCTGCTAGCTTTTGAATTTGTTTGCTCTTGCTTCTCCAGTTCTTTTAATTGTGATGATAGGGTGTGAATTTTAGATCTTTCCCGCTTTATCCTATGGGCATTTAGTGCTATAAATTTCCCTCTAAACACCGCTTTAGCTGTGTCCCAGAGTTTCTGGTATGTTGTGTCTTTGTTCTCATTGCTTTCAAGGAACTTCTTGATTTTTGCCTTAATTTCATTATTTACCTAGTAGTGATTCAGGAGCAGGTTGTTCAATTTCCATGTAGTTGTGTGGTTTTCAGTGAGTTTCTTATTTCTGAGTTCTAATTTGATTGCACTGTGGTCTGAGAGACTGTTTGTTATGATTTCCATTCCTTTGAATTGGCTGAGGAATGTTTTACTTCCAGTTATGTGGTTGATTTTAGAATAAGTGCTATGTGGTGCTGAGAAGAATGTATATTCTATTGATTTGGGGTGGAGAGTTCTGTAGATGTCTATTAGGTCCACTTGATCCAGAGCTGAGTTCAAGTCCTGAATATCCTTGTTAATTTTCTGTCTTGTTGATCTTTATAATATTGACAGTGTGGTGTTAGAGTCTGCCACTATTATTATGTGGGAGTCTAAGTCTCTTTGTCGGGCTCTAAGAACTTGCTTTATGAATCTGGGTGCTCCTGTATTGGGTGTATATATATTTAGAATAGTTAGCTCTTCTTGTTGCATTGATCTCTTTACCATTATGTAATGCCCTTCCTTGTCTTTTTTGATCTTTGTTGGTTTAAAGTCTCTTTTATCAGAGACGAGGATTGCAATCCTTGCTTTTTTGCTTTCCATTTGCTTGGTAAATCTTCATGCATTCCTTTATTTTAAGCCTATGAGTTCCTTTGCACGTGAGATGGGTCTTGTGAATACAGCACACCAGTGGGTCTTCACTCTATCCAATTTGCCAGTCTGTGCCTTTTAATTGGGGCATTTAGCCTATTTACATTTAAGGTTATTATCTTCACACTTTATTTCATTAAGTTGATCTTCAATCTCTGATATTCTTTATTCTGATTTATCAGTTCAGCTATTCATACTTGTGTATGTTTCATGAAGTTGTTGAGCTGTGTTTTCCAGCTCCATCAAGTCACTTATATTCTTCTCTAAACTGGGTTATTCTAGTTAGCAATTCCTCTAACCTTTTATCAAGGTTCCTAGCTCAGAGGAGTTTGTTATTACCTACCTTCTGAAGCCTGTTTCTGTCAGTTCGTCATACTCATTCTCCGTCCAGTTTTGTTCCCTTACTGACTAGGAGTTGTGATCCTTTGGAGGAGAAGAGGCGTTCTGGTTTTTAGAATTTTCAGCCTTTTTGTGCTGGTTTTTCCTCATCTTTGTGGATTTATTTACCTTTGGTCTTTGCTGCTGGTGACCTTCAGATGGTGTTTTTGCATGGTCATCCTTTTTGTTGATGTTGATGCTCTTGCTTTCTGTTGTTAGTTTTCTTTCTAACAGTAAGCCCTTCTTCTACAGGTCTGCTAGAGTTTGCTGGTGGTCCACTCCAGATCGTGTTTGCCTTGGTATCACCAGCAGAGGTTGCAGAACAGTAAAGATTGCTCTCTGCTCCTTCCTCTGGAAGCTTCATCCCAGAGGGGCACCCGCCAGATGACAACCAGAGCCCTTTTGTCTGAGGTGTCTGTTGACCCCTGCTGGGAGGTGTCTCCCCATCAGGAGACACGGGAGTCAGGGACCCACTTTAGGAGTCAGTCTGTCCCTTAGCAGAGCTTGAGCACTGTGGTGGAAGATCCACTGCTCTTTTCAGAGTCAGCAGGGAGGAACGTTTAAGTCTGCTGAAGCTGCACCCACAGCTGCTCCTTTCCCCAGGAGCTCTGTCCCAGGGAGATGGAAATTTTGTCTATAAGCCCCTCACTGGGGCTGCTGCCTTCCTTTTAGAGATGCCCTGCCAAGAGAGGAGGAATCTAGAGAAGCAGTCTGGCTACAGTGGCTTTACAGAGCTGTGGTGGGCTCCACCCAGTTTGAACTTCCAGGTGGCTTTGTTTATACTCTGAGGGGGAAAAATGTCTACTCAAGCACCAGTTATGGCAGATGCTCCTCCCCCCTTTAAGCTCGAGTGTCCCAGGTTGACTTTAGACTGCTGTGCTGGCAGCAGGAATTTCAAGCCAGTGGATCTTAGCTTGCTAGGCTCCATTGGGGTAGAATCTGCTGAGTAAGACCACTTAGCTTCCTGGCTTCAGCCCCGTTTCCATGGGAGTGAACCATTCTATCTTGCTGGCATTCCAGGTACCACTGGGTTACAAAAAAGAAAAAAACAAAATAACAACAACAACAAAAAAAAAACCCTCCTGCAGCCAGCTCTTTGTCTGCCCAAATGCCCAGATTTTGCTTGAAACCTAGGGCCCTTGTGGTATAGGCACCCGATGGAATTTTCTGGTTTGTGGGTTGTAAAGACCATGGGAAAAGTGTAGTGTTAGGGGCAGATAGCTCCATCCCTCATGGCATGGGGTCTCATGGTGTCCCTTGCCTAGGGGAGGGAGTTTCCTGACCCCTTGCACTTCCCCAGTGTGGCGATATCCCAACCTACTTCTGCTCGTCCTCCGTGGGCTGCACCCACTGTCTAACCAGTCCCAATGAGATGAACCAAGTACCTCTGTTGGAAATGCAGAAATCACCTGCCTTCTGCATTGGTCTCCCTGGGAGCCACAGACCTGAGCTGTTCCTGTTAGGCCATCTTGCCTGCGAATCTCCTAAAGCCATTTTTCTTTTTTCATTTTTTTTTTTTATTTGTTTTCTATTTCCGTTATGTATCACTCACTTAACCATAATCATGTGGTTAAGGTGTGCTAAACTTGGCTGTCCTTATCTGATTATCTTACTTTCCTTTTTACTTTGATTTTGGTAGGGGAAGTGGACAAATAAAATAAACACCGAGTTTGAAAACCAAGGGAAATAAGGGTATCCATTAAACTATGCACTGTATCATAGTGTTTATCAGCCCCTGTGTCATAGTGTGGGTTCAGATCATCTGCTAAATAATGTGGAATTTTAATTTGGATGTTCTTCATTTCATATATGAGGGCTATAATCCTCTTTTTATAATAAGGGTGTATGTGTGTGTGGACATGTGCATGTGAATGTGTGTGCATAGGCATGTTTAAGTGAAGGCCATCAGAGATTATTAGTCAGATATTCCTGATATCCTCAGCCAAAATAACATAAAACCTTAATTCTCCAGACTTTACATGCACACTCAGCAATGACTTTAACACTAAATTATTTTCATTTATTGGCTGAGGGTTTGGTTTATTGTATGAAATTATTTCAGGGGGTAAATAATTATCGTTAAGCATGTGCGTGTCACCCAATAGTTATATAAACAGTTAGTGCAAACAAACCAAGTTAATAGTTACATAATTCAGAAACACTTTTATTTCACCTGTGTTTGCTTGAGCTTATGATTGATAAAGCACATCTCTAATATATGGAAATCCCTTCTTGTTCTTTGCTCACTTCAGGTGCCAGCAATTGATTTTGCATACATCAGGAACATTATGCTCAGCTGTGTCCTTTTTATGTCTGCCTTTCGATTGACTTGACCTTGGGGTTAGTCAGGAAGTAAGGACATAAGCTCAGCAGTGTCAAAATGATCGTGTTCTAAATGTTTCAGCTATATACATCCAAACTTTCAAAAACTTCCTGATTTTTTACCAAGAACCCGTATATGCCTAATCAAGTACACACTCATTTAGCTAAATTATACAGAGATACAGGCACTCATTCAGCTAAACTACTCTATATTATATAAAAATGTAATTATTTTGAAGGAGGTGCATCAAGATGGTTTACTAGATGCACCTGGTACTTGTTTCTTTCACAAAGCAGCAGCAAAATACCGAGTAGATGATCACACTTTGAGTAGATCATCGGAGAGAGATCATTGGAATGCAACAGATTAAGTAGCAAGGCCAAGCAGGCTTCCTCCCTTCCCACTCCTTCCTTGTTTTCTGTGCTTCCTGTCATGTTTCCTGTTTATCTGCCTTCTGATTTTTCTTAAAGCCAGAAGTCTGCCATTTATAATTATAGTATATCTAACTTTGTCAATTTTGGCAAAAAATAAGTTTTGAAAACCTTTGTATAGAACAGCCCAATCAGGCAAAATTAAACTAAACTTTCTGAAGAATTCTATCTGGGAATGATGTTTATTTAATTTTTTTAAGAATATTTTTATTTTTGAGATGGACCCAGGCTGGATTGCAGTGGTGCGATTTCAGCTCGCTGCAACCTCTGCCTCCGGCGTTCAAGTGACTCTCCCACTTCAGCCTCCTGAGTAGCTGAGATTACAAGTGCATGCCACCATGCGTGGCTAATTTTTTGTATTTTTAGCAGAGTTGGGGTTTCACCATGTTGCCCAGGATTGTCTCAAATTCCTGAATACAAGTGATCAGCCCCACTCGTCCTTCCAAAGTATTGGGATTACAGGCGTGAGCCACTGTGCCCGGCCTGGTAATGATGTTTAGACACCAGAAATTTTTGTAAATTACTTATTTGATTGATTCCTTACTAAAAATGTTTTCAACATTTTATATAGTCCACCAAGTAAATATAGATTTCTTAGCAAGCTATTCCTTTTCCTCCTATATTTAAATCTTTGCATCACTCTCTCTGTGTTCTGTTAATTACTTTCCTGTCTTTATTCATAATAATTCCATGAAGTTCACTTTTCCATTTTCATTTCAAGGTCTACATAAAATGCTATATTATTTACAAAGGTTTTTTTTTTTCTGATTCTATGATAATTTTTTTTTTATTTTCAAAATTTTATTTACTTTGTTAAATTATGTGATACTGATTTATTTATTTTAACTTTTATTTTAGAATGGGGGCGGGTATGTGCAAGTTTGTTACAAAGATATATTGTGTGATGCAACATTTGCAGTACAAATGAATCTGTCATCCAGGTAGTGAGCATGGTACCCAATAGGTAGTTTTTTTTGTTTTTATTTTATTTTATTTTATTTTACTTTAAGTACTGGGATATATGTGCAGAATGTGCAGGTTTGTTACATAGGTATACATGTGGCATAGTGGTTTGCTGCACCTATCAACCCATCATCTAGGTTTTAAGCCCTGCATGCATTAGGTATTTGTCGTAATGCTCGCCTTCCCTTTGCCTCCAACACCCAAGAGGTCCCCATGTGTGTTGTTTTCCTCCCTGTGTCCATGTGTTCTCGCTGTTCAACTCCCACTTACGAGTAAGAACATATGGTGTTTGGTTTTTTGTTCCTGTGTTAGTTTTCTGAGGATGGTGGCTTCCAGCTTTATCCATGTTCCTGAAAGGATATTATCTCATCTTTTCTTATGGCTGCATCGTATTCTGTGGTATATATTTATACCACATTTTCTTTATTCAGTCTATCATCCACGGGCATTTGGGTTGGTTTAATGTTTTTGTTATTGTAAATAGTACTGCCAAAAAAAAAAAAAAAATACGTGTTCATGTGTCTTTATAGTAGAATGATTTACATTTCTCTGGGTATATACCCAGTAATGGGATTGCTGGGTCAAATGGAATTTGTGGTTCTAGGACATTGAGGAATTGTCACACTGTCTTCCACAATGGTTGAACTAATTTACATTCCCACCAACAGTATAAAAGCATTCCTATTTCTCCACAACTGCACCAGCATCTATTGTTTCTTGACTTCCTAATAACTGCCATTCTGACTGTCACGAGATGGTATCTCATTGTGGGTTTGATTTACATTTCTCTAATGATCAGTAATGATTAGCTCTTTTTCATATGTTTGCTGGCCATATAAATATCATCTTTTGAGAAATGTCTGTGCATATCCTTTGCCCATTTTTTGATGGGGTTGGTTGTTTTGTTCTTGTAAATTTGTTTAAGTTCCTTGTAGATTCTGGATATTAGAACTTTGTCAGATGGAGAGATTGCAAAAATTTTCTCCCAGTCTGTAGGTTTCTTGTTCACTCTGATGCTAGTTCCTTTTGCTGTGCAGAAGCTCTGTAGTTTAATTAGATCCCATTTGTCATTTTTGGCTTTTGTTACAATTTCTTTTGGTATTTTAGTCTTTGCTCATGCCTGTGTCCTGAGTGGTATTGTCTAGGTTTCCTTTTAGGGATTGTATGGTTCTGGGTTTTACATTTAAGTCTTTAATCCATCTTGAGTTAATTTTTGTATAAGAGAGGGGTTCTGTTTCAGTTTTCTGCAAATGGCTAGCCAGTTTTCACAGCATCATTTATTAAATAAGGAATCCATTCCCCATTGCTTGTTTTTGTCAAGTTTGCTAAAGATCAGTTGGTTGTAGATGTATACAGTGTTATTTCTGAGATCTCTGTTCTGTTCCTCTGGTCTATATGTCTGTTTTGGTACCAGTACCATGCTGTTTTGGCTACTGTAGCCTTGTAGAATAGTTTGAAGTCAGGTAGTGTGATGCCTCCAGTTTTGTTCTTTTTGCTTAGGATTGTCTTGGCTATATGGGCTCTTTTTTGGTTCCATATGAAATTTAAGGTAGTTTTTTTTTCTAATTTTGTGGAGAATGTCAATGGTAGTTTGATGGGAATAGCATTGAATCTATAAAATACATTGGATAGTATGGCCATTTTCATGATACTGATTCTTTCTTTTTATGAGGATGGAACATTTTTCCATTAGTTTATGTTCTCTCCTATTTCATTGAGCAATGGTTTGTAGTTCTCCTTGAAGAGGTCCTTCACATCCCTTGTAAGCTGCCTTCCTAGGTATTTTATTCTCTTTTTACTAATTGTGAGTGGGGTTCATTCATTATTAGGCTGTCTGTTTGTCTATTGTTGGTGTATAAAATGCTTGTGATATTTGCACATTGATTTTATATCTGGAGACTTGCTGAATTTGTTTATCAGCTTAAGGAGTTTGGAGGCTGAGACAATGAAGTTTTCTATATATAAAATCATGTCATCTGCAAACAGAGACAATTTGACTTCCTCTCTTCTTATTTGAATACCTTTCTTTCCTTTTCTTGCCTGATTGCCCCGGCCAGAACTTCCAATACTATGTTGAATAGGAGTGGTGAGAGAGGGCATCTCTGCCTTGTGCAAGGTTTCGAAAGGAATGCTTCCAGTTTTTGCCCCTTCAGAATGATACTGGCTATGGGTTTGTAATAAATAGCTTTTATTAATTTGAGATATGATCCATCAATACCTATTTTATTGAGAGTTTTTAACATGAATGGATGTTGAATTTTATCAAAGGCCTTTTCTTTTCTGCATCTATTGAGATAATTATTTGGTTTTGTCACGAGTTCTGTTTAAGTGATGGATTATGTTTATTGATTTGTGTATGTTGAACCAGCCTAGCATCCCAGGGATGAAGCTGACTTGCTCATGGTAGATCAGCTTTTTGATGTGCTGCTGGATTTGGTTTGACAGTATTTTATTGAGGATTTTTCACTGATGTTCATCAGGGATATTGGCCTAAAGTTTTCTTTATTTTGTTGTGTCTCTGCCAAGTTTTAGTATCAGGATGACGTTGGCCACATAGGATGCGTCAGGGAGAAGTCCCCTCCTTTTCAATTGTTTGGAATAGTTTTAGAAGGAATGACACCAGCTCCTCTTTGTACTTCTGGGAGAATTCAGCTGTGAATCCATCTGGTCCTGGGCTTTTTTTTTTTTTTTTTGGCTGGTATGCTATTAATTACTACCTCAATTATAGAATTTGTTATTGGTCTATTCAGGGATTCAACTTCTTCCTGGTTTAATTTTCGGAGGTTGTAGGTGTCAAGGAATTTATCCATTTCTTCTACATTTTCTAGTTTATTTGCATAGAGATATTTATAGTATTCTCTGATGGTAGTTTGTATTTCTGTGGGATTAGTGGTGTTATCTCCTTTATAATTTTTAATTATGTCTATTTGATTGTTCTCTCTTTTCTTCTTTATTATTCTAGCTAGCAGTCTATTTTGTTAATTTTTTTCAAAACAGCTCCTCGATTCATTGATTTTTTGAAGTGTTTTTTGAGTCTCTATCTTCTTCAGATCTGCTCTGATCTTAATTATTTCTTGTCTTCTGCTAGCTTTTGAATTAGTTTGCTCTTGATTCTCTAGTTATTTTAATTATGATGTTAGGGTGTCGAGATCTTTCCAGCTTTCTGGCGTGGGCATTTAGTGCTATAAATTTTCCTCTTAACACTGCTTCAGCTGTGTCTCAGAGACTCTGGTACGTTGTCTCTTTGTTCCCATTGGTTTCAAATAACTTCTTGATTTCTGTCTTAATTTTTTTTCTTTACACAGTAGTCATTTAGCAGCAGGTTGTTAAATTTCCATGTAATTGTGTGGTTTTGAGTGAATTTTTAAATCCTGAGTTCTAATTTGATTGCACTGTGGTCTGAGAGACTGTTTGTATACTTTCAGTTCTTTTGCATTTGCTGAGGAGTGTTTTACTTCCAATTATGTGGTCAATTTTAGAATAAGAGCCATGTTACACTGAGAAGAACATATAATCTGTTTATTTAGGGTGGAGAGTTCTGTAGATATCTATTTGGTCCACTTGATCCAGAACTGAGTTCAAGTCCTGAATATCCTTGTTAATTTTCTGTCTCGTTGATCTGTCTAATATTGATAGTGGGGTGTTAAGGTCTCCCACTATTAACGTGTGGGAGTCTAAGTCTCTTTGTAGGTCTCTAAGAACTTGTTTTATGAATTTGGATTCTCCTGTATCAGGTGCATATATATATTTAGAATAGTTAGCTCTTCTTGTTGCATTGACCCCTTTACCATAATGTAATGCCTTTCTTTGTCTTTTTTGATCTTTGTTTGCTTAAAATCTGTTTTATCAGAGACTAGGATTGCAATGATTTTTTTTTTCTTTCCGTTTGCTTGATTAATCTTCCTCCATCCCTTTATTTTGAGCCTATGTGCATCTTTGCGAGTCTCCTGAATATAACACACAGATGGGTCTTGACTCTTTATCCTATTTGCCAGTCTGTGTTCTTAATTGGGGCATTTAGCTCATTTATATTTAAGGTTAATATTGTTCTGTGTGAATTTGATCCTGTAGTCATAGATTCTAGGAGGTTATTTTGCACACTATTTGATGCAGTTTCTTCATAGTGTCATTGATCTTTATATTTTGGTGTGTTTTTGCAGTGACTGGTACCAGTTTAACGAAATCCCTTAACATTTTCTTGTCAGGAAAGGATTTTATTTCTCTTTTGCTTATGAAGCTTAATTTAGATGGATATAAAATTCTGGGTTCAAAATTCTTTTCTTTAAGAATGTTGAATATTCTTATTCAAAAAGAGTCCCTACTCTTTTCTATCTTGTAAGGTTTCTGCTGAGAGATCCGCTGTTAGTCTGATGGGCTTCCCTTTGTAGGTAACCTTACTTTTCTCTCTGCAGCCCTTAATGTTTTTCCCTTAATTTCAACCTTGGAGAATCTGATGATTATGTGTGTTGGGGTTGATCTTCTTGTGGATTATATTAGTGGTGTTCTCTGTATTTCCTGAATTTGCGTGTTTACCTATCTTACTAGGTTGGGGAAGTTCTCCTGAATAATGTCCTGAAGTGTGTTTTCCAACTTTGTTCCATTCTCCCTGTCTCTTTCAGGTACTTCAATCAGTTGTAGGTTTGATCTTTTCACAAAGTCTCATAATTCTTGGGGGCTTTGCTCTTTCCTTTTCATTATTTTTTCTCTAATCTTTTCTGCATGTCTTATTTCAGCAATGTGGCCTTCAAACTCTGATATCCTTTATTTTGCTTGATCGATTCAACTGTTGATACTTGTGTATGCTCCACAAAGTTCCAGTGCTGTATTTCATCTCCATCAGGTCCTTTATGTTCCTCTCTGAATTGGTTATTCTAGTTAGCAGTTCCTCTAACCTTTTATCAAGGTCCTTAGCTTCTTTGCATTGGTTTAGAACATGTTCCTTTAGATCAGAGGAGTTTGTTATTACCCCCCTCCTGAAGCCTACATCTGTTAATTCGTCAGTCTCATTCTCTGTCCAGTTTTATGCCCTGGCTGGAGAGGAGTTACGATAATTTGGAGGAGAAGAGGCATTCTGATTTTTGGAATTTTCAGCGTTTTTGCAGGGGTTTTACCTTATTTCATGGATTTATCTGCCTTTGATCATTGAGGGATAGGGTTGATCTTGGGATAGGGTTTTGTCGAGGCATCTTTTTTTGTTGTTGTTGTTGTTCTTTTATGATTGTTAGTTTTTCTTCTGACAGGCCCCTTTTCTGCAGGTCTGCTGCAATTTGCTGGAGGTCCACTTTAGACCATGTTCACCTAGGTATCACCAGTGGAGGCTGCAGAACAGCAAAGATTGCTACCTGCTCCTTCTTCTGGAAGCTTTGTCCCAGAGGGGCACTGGCCTGATGACAGCCAGAGCTCTCCTGTATGAGGTGTCTTTTGACACCTGTTGAGAGGTCTCTCCCAGTCAGGAGGCATAGGCATCAGGAACCCACTTGAGGAGGCAGTCTGTCCCTTAACAGAGCTGGTGCACTGTGCTGAGAAAACTCCCCTTGTCAGGATTAGCTGCTCTTTTCAGAGCTGGCAGACAGGAAAGATTAAGTCCACTGAAGCTGTGACCTCAGCTGCCCAGCCCAACAGGTGTTCTGTTCCAGGGAGACGAGAGATTTGTCTGTACCTCACTGACTGGAGCTGCTGGATTTCCTGCGGAGATGCCCTGCCCAGTAAGGAGGACTCTAGATAAGCACTCTGGCCACAGCTGCTTTGCTGTGCTGCAAAGTCCAAACTTTCCAGTCTCCTTAGCACTGTCAGGGGAAAATGCCTACTAAAGCCAAGTAATGGCAGTTGCCTCTCGCCCCATCAAGCTCTGTTGTCTCAGGTCAACTCCAGACTGCACTGCTGGCAATAATAATTCCAAGCCAGTGATTCTTAGCTTGCTGGGCTCCTTTGAGAGTAGGACCTGCTGAGCAAGAACTCTTTCTTACTGGCTTCAGGCCCCTTTCCAGGGGAGTGTACTGTTCTTCTGTCTCACTGGAGTTCCAGGTGCTACTGAAGTATGAAGAAACTCCTTCAGCTCAGTGCCTGCCCAAACAGCTGCCCAATTTTGTGCTTGAAACCCTGGTTCCTGGTAGTGTAGGCTCACAGGGAGATCTGATCTGTGGATTGCAAAATCCATGGGAAGAATGTAGTACCTGGGGTGGATAGCACAGTCCCTTACCGCTTCCTTTGGCAGGAGGGAGGGAGGTCTCCTGGCTCCATGCACTTGCAGGGTGAACTGATGACCCACCATACTCCTGCTCACTCTCCATGGGTTGCACCCACTGCCTAACCAGTCCCAATGAGATGAACTGGGTCCTTCAGTTGGAAATGCAGAAATCACCTGCCTTCTGCATTGGTCTTGCTGGGAGCTGCAGACTGGAGCTGTTTCTATTCGGCCATCTTCCAGAATTCTTATTCACAATAGGTAGTTTTTTTCATCACTTACCCCTTATCTCCCCACTCCTATATTTTCTAGTGTCTATTGTTCCCATTGTTATGACCATGTATACCGAATGTTTAGCTCCCACATATAAATGAGGACATGAGGTACTTGGTTTTCTCTTTCTGCATTAGTTTACATAGGATAATGGTTTCCAGATGCATCCATGTTGCTGCAAAGGAAAACAATTTCATTCTTTTGTATGACTGTGTAGTATTTTATGATATATAGTTACCACATTTTCTTTATCCAATACACCATATGTAAGGTACATGGATGTGCTTTGGTCAAGAGTATGCTGAGATAAATATCCTGCATGACTCAGTGGGATTGGAGCACAGGTGCATAATTCCATTTGTTCTATAACCTGCTTGTATAGGTTCAAACCGACTCACAGCCACTATTGTTTGTAAAAGGTATAACTGCCCTGCTGACACTGTACAGGCTTGACTCAGGGCATGCCCAGAGAAAGAGAGAGAGTCAGAGCTGTCAATCTTGCAGAGAGCCAGGACATGGCTCAGCTTGTACCCTGAGAGGGAGAGAGTGAAGCTGCTAGCCTGTAAGGAGAGCTGGTTGTGCAGCTGTGTGTGGGAGCAGCAGAAACCACAGAGCCAGAGCAGGTGGCCGAGACAGAGATGGAAAATGTGAGAGAGCTGCTGATGAGAGAGCTAGTGTGAGTGAGCTGCTGAGGGGAGAGCTGCTGAATAAAACCATAATTCATCTGCCTATGCCCTGAGTGTTCTTTCACTTATCTGCCACTCATCCACCACTCCCTTCAGACTCCTTCATGGGCTGGAACCTGTCACTGGGCATGACATAATTGATGGACAACTGGGTTGATTCCACGTCTTTGTTATAGTGAATAATGCTGCGATGAACATATGAGTACCTGTTCTTTTTACTAGAATGACTTATTTTCTTTTGGGTATATACTCAGTGGAATTGGATAATTCATGTCAGCTCTTTGAGAAATCTCCAGACTTCTCTCCACGGTGTCTGAGCTAATTTGTATTAGTCCTGTTCTTTGCAGCCTCATCAAACTCCTTGGGCTTTAGGAGTTTTGCAGTTTTTTTGGGTTTTAAACAAAAGCCATTCTGACAGGTTTGAGATGGCATCTCATTGTGTTTTCAGTTTTCATTTTTCTGATGATTAGGAAAGATGAATATTTTTTCAAACGTTTGTTGGCTGCTGTTATATTTTCTGTTTGTTCGCGTCTTTGGCCCTCTTTTAATGAGGTGATTTGGTTTTTGCTTGTTGGATTGTTTAAATTCTTCATATCTTCTGAATATTAGGCCTTTTTAAGATGCATTGTTTGTGAATATTTTTTCCCATTCTGTAGGTTGTCTGTTTACTTTCTCAATAGTTTCTCTTGCAGTGCACAGAAGCTCTTTAGTTTAATTAAGTCCCACATGTCAATTTTTGTTTTTGTGGCAATTGCTTTTGAGTACTTAGCCATAAATTCTTTGTCAAGGCCAATATGGATAAGGGTAATTTTTAAGTTTTCGTCTAGAATTTTTATAGTTCAAGATTTTACAGTTAAGTTTTAAATCTATCTTGAGTTAATTATTGTACATGGTGAAAAGGTAGGGGTTCAGATTCATTCTTCTGCATATTAGCCAATTTTCCCACCACCATTTATTGAACAGGGACTTTTTTCCTCATTGCTTATTTTTGTCAACTTTGTCAAAGATCAGAGGGTTGTAATTGTGTGGCTTTATTTATGAGTTTTGTATTCCTTCGGCCTGTGTGTTTATTTTTCTACCAGTACCATGCTGTTCTTGTTATTGTAACCTTGTAGTATAGTTTGAAGTTGGGTAATATGACTCCTCCAGCTTACTTCTGATTGCTTTGGCTATTCAGACTCTTTTATGGTTCCACATGAATTTTAGAATAGTTTTTTTTTTTTTTTTCTAATCCTATGAAAAATGACATTAGTAATTTATTAGGAACAGTGTTGAATCTGGAAATTGCTTTGGGCACTATGACCATTTTAATGATATTGATTTTTCCAACTGATGTGCATGGTATAAATTTCCATTTATTTGTGTCATCTCTGATTTATTTCAGCAATATTTTGTAGTTCTCCTTGTAGGCATTTTTCATCTCATTTGCTAGCTGTATTCCTAGGTGACTTACTGTTTTCTGTGACTATTGTAAGTTGAATTGCATTCTTGATTTGGCTCTTAGCTTTAATGTTATTGGTGTGTAGAAATACGACTGATTTTTGCACATTGATTTTGTATCCTGAATCTTTACTGAGGTTTTTATTAGCTATAGGAGCCTTTTGGCAGAATCTGTAGGGTATTTTAGGTATAGAATCATATTGTCAGCAAAGAAAGATAGTATGATTCTCTTTTCCTAGCTGGATGTCTTTTATTTCTTCCTTTTGTTTCATTGCTCTGGCTACAACTTTCAGTAGTACGTTGAATAGGCATGGTGAGTGTGAGCATCCTTGTGTTGTTCCAGCACTCGAGGAGAATGCTTCTAGCTTTTTCCTGTTCAGTATAATGCAGGCTGTTGTTTTGTCATAGATGGCTCTTATTATTTTGAGGTATGTTCTTTCAATGCCTAATCTGATGAGGGTTTTTACCATGAGGTGATGTTAGATTTTATCAAAAGCTTTTTCTGCATTTATTGATGATCATATTGTTTTTGTTCTTGATTCTGTTTATATGGTGGGTCCCATTTATTTATTTATATATGGTGAACCAACCTTGTATTGCAGGAATAAAGCTTACTTGTTTGTGGTGAATTATCTTTTTGATATGCTGCTGCATTCAGTTAGCTAGAATTTTGTTGAGGATTTTTATATCTGTGTTCACTGGGGTATTGACCTGAAGTATTATTTTTTTCATTGTGTGTCTGCCAGTTTTTGCTATGAGGATTGATGCTGGCCTTGTAAAATGTGTTAAGGAGGAATCTTTCCTCCTTGAGTTTTGGGAATAGTTTCAGTAGGATTGGTTAGATTTGTATAATTCTTCCTTTTCCCAGATCATCAGGGAGTACTTATTTTCTTTTATGACACTTATGTCGGTTTGTACAATGGCCGTATAGTTGTTGGTACTCCATAGACACAATATCTGTACCTGTGGACACATTCTACATCAGAATATGCCTAGCTTTGGCATGGAATATCAGAGTCTTTCTGTGTTGTAGGGATACTGGAAAATAAGAGAACCAGTGTGTACCAAAGACTTATAAAAGGTCAGATACTTGGTTTCATTACTGGGAAATATTTGAATGGTTTTTGATTCTGCAAATGCTCTACTGGTTTATTGAAGACAACTGATATGCTGAAGCTTTAAGAACTGATATATTTGCCAAGAACTCTGTCAGAGAGAATACTTGATATTCTCAAGGTATCTCATACATCATTTATTTATATATTTCCATGCCCATGTTTTCAGCTTGAAAATGTATTTCTTCTCTTTAGAACATCATATTATAATGCTTATTTTAAAATGCCTGTTACGGATATTTCTTTATACTGTTAAGGAAAATGGAAACTATTGGCTATGGTATCATATAAAAAGTTTCTTCTTGGATTTTTTTTAGCTGTATTGAAAGTAATTTATGCCTATTGTTTATGAATGGAATGTTATCTCAGAAGATTATCTTTATTCCAATGATAGTTGATGCC
Organism: Piliocolobus tephrosceles; assembly: GCF_002776525.5. Lineage (NCBI taxonomy): Eukaryota > Metazoa > Chordata > Mammalia > Primates > Cercopithecidae > Piliocolobus > Piliocolobus tephrosceles. The sequence continues at coordinate 97,102,878 of NC_045437.1, read as the reverse complement.
ATCTCCAACAGGTCCCATCAGATCAGACTATCTGGAGAACCCACTCCCGATAGTTAACATGGGTTCTTTTCTATTCCTAGGTGTCTCGACTGGTTTGAGAAATAAAGGAAAAGAGCACAAGAGAGAGAAATTTAAAGCTGGGTGTCCACAGGAGACATCACACGTTGGCAGGTTCCGTGATGCTCCCTGAGCTGTAAAACCAGCAAGTTTTCATTAGCGATTTTCAAAGGGGGAGGGAGTGCATGAATAAGATGTGGGTCACAGAGATCACATACTTCACAAGGTAATAAAATATCACAAAGCAAATGGAGGCAGGGCAAGATCACAAGAGCATGGGATAGTATGAAATTAAAATTGCTAATGAAGTTTTGCGCACACATTGTCATTGATAACATCTTATCAGGAGACAGGGTTTGAGAGCAGACAACCTGTCTGACCAAAATTTATTAGGCGGTAATTTCCTCGTCCTAATAAGCCTGGGAGCACTACAGGAGACCTGGGCTTATTTCGTCCCTTCGACTTGTTTCGACCATAAAAGGTGGCCGCCTTAAGGGGGCCATTCTTAGACCTACCCTCAGAGAGCATTCTCTTTCTCAGGGATGTTCCTTGCTGAGAAAAAGAATTCAACGATATTTCTCCTATTTGCATTTGAAAGAAGAGAAATATGGCTCTGTTCCGCCTGGCTCACTGGCACAGTCAGTCTCCAAGTTTTATCTCCCTTGTTCCCTGAAGATTGCTGTTATCCTGTTATTTTTTCAAAGTGCCCAGATTTCATATTGTTCAAACACACATGCTCTACAGACAATTTGTGCAGTTAACACAATCATCAGAGGGTCCTGAGGTGACATACATCCGCCTCAGCTTACAAAGAAGATGACAGGATTAAGAGATTAAAGTAAAGACAGACATAGGAAATCACAAGGGTATTGATTGGAGAAGTGATAAATGTCCATGAAATCTTCACAATTTATGTTCAGAGATTGCAGTAAATACAGGCGTAAGAAATTATAAAAGTATTAATTTGGGGAACTAATAAATGTCCATGAAATCTTCACAATTTATATTCTTCTGCTGCAGCTTCAGCCGGTCCCTCCATTTGGGGTCCCTGACTTCCCACAACAAGACTACTTGCTTTTAGTCTGGCATGCTTCCATTTACTCCATGTGCAGATTCTAGAATCACTTTTCTAAAACACACATGGATCATGCTACCACTATGTTCAAAAGCTTCTTGTGGCTTGTCATGAGTTTAATTCCTTACCAACACATTGAACAACCCCTTTAATTTGAATTCAACCTACATCTCGATCCTCATTTCTCTCCTACAATCCCACTACGTTGGGCAAACAGATTGCCTTTTCAAAAACATTTTGAAACTTTATTTGTCAGGGTGTGGTGCAAAAAACAGAAAACATCCTAGATATTTAAAAAAAGAAGTAATTCAGTTCTGGGAATTAAGTGATTGCAAAGTGATGGCTAAAAACCAGATTCTACCACAAATAATTCCCACAAGAATAATGAACTGATTGACTAGGTCAGCCTGTATCTTCAAAACCACCATGAGAATTTATGTTAGAATCAAAAAGCCATTCCCAGAGTTAACAACTGACATTCAGGATACTGAAACATGGATAAGGGAACAGAGCTGCAGAAAAATGACCATCAAAATTAGGCTGAAAAATAGTCTCTGTTTCATGGTCTTCTTTCAGTTATCCCTTTCATCATCACTTTAGAGAAAATCAGCTTCCTCCTTTGGAGAGAAAAAAATCTAAGGAAAACTTAGAAAAACTTAGAAAAATCTAAGGAAATCTAAGAAAAAATATTATTCAAGTATTTCTCATATAATCTCACTATTTAGAAGAAAAGTAAGGGTTCACTGTTAGAATAAATAATTGAAAAAGCAAAGGAAGATAATTTAAAACAGTGAGAGATTGAGAAATAATTCAGATGTCTGAGAATCTGAGTTTATCTTAATGGATTTTGTTTCTATTTCCTAATCATTAAGCATTACAAGAAAAGTTATTTGTGACTTGGCCACCTTATACCTGTTATCTTTTCATCAGCCCCTTCACATCCAACATCCTGGTAGGTATAGGTATTCTTGCCCCAAGAAAATTAATCTCAGTGAGGTAAGAGATTTGCTCACATTTAAATAGAATATATTAGCATTCAAATTTAATTCTAACTGCTTTCAAAGCTCTCTATTCTGTATAGTAACACCCATTTTTATGATTAAAATTTATGCCAGTAGAAAACATTAAAAACATATTGTGACTTTGTATTATTTCAAACTATGGAAACAAGGAAAATGGAAATGAACATGTTTCTGTTAAACTCAATAAAAAGGTAATTTTAAATACATACTATTGGGAAAGAATAATTTACATTATTTAAATGGCATGGAGTGGATAATTTGGCAAGTATTCAAGTTATTCACAGGGGAAAAGCAATACTGTTTCACGTTATGGACAATTATTGGTACAATGTGTACTTTTTCCCCCTTAATAATGCATGTTTCCTTTTGTCACATCTGCACAATACAGAATAAAGCACATTAGCTGCATTGTGGAAGGGACATTTGGTTTTAATTAACAGTAGACAATAAGAAAGGCAATTTGTTTTATATTACTATTCATTGATGCACTCATATACTTGCACACATACACGGAGTCTACACACAAAAAAGGCAACTCTGTGAAACACTGCAAAGTCTCTTAATCTGGACTTACACTAGATCTACCTAAAAATATGCCAAATGTTTTATGCAGAAGAATTTTTTTCATTTCGACATCTTAGACCATCGGTCCCCAACCATTTTGACATCAGGGACCAGTTTCCTGAAAGGTGGAAGACAATTTTTTCATGGAAGTGGGGGTTGGGGTAGGGGCAGTCGTTTCAGGATGAAACTGTTGTACTTCAGATGACTCAGATCATCAGGCATTACATTCTCATAATGAATGTGCAACCTAGATCCCTCACATGCGCAGTTCAAAATAGGATTTTCACTCCTATGATAATCTAATGCGGCCACCGGTCTGACAGGAAGCAGAGCTCAAGCCACAATGCTTGCTCGCCCTAACAGGCCATAGACCTGTACCATTCCATGGCCTTAAACAATTGTGTGGCATTCTAATGTTTAAAAAAAAAAATTAATTAGGAATCAGGTTTATAGTGATTATTTCAAAAGTAAGTTGGATAATCAAAGTCTCATGGTGCTTACACGGCAGCATCAGAAAACTAGAACTCACAAAATACTAAAACTGCCATGGATTTTCTTGTTAACATAGACTATAAAGAGGCAAGAGTGACTTGACACCTGTGGCTTGTCTAATATACTTGGGTGAAAAGAAGTTAATCTTATAATTAAATAAAATGTCAAACTAATTTTATATACAGTATAAGTAAATTTATATTGCCTACATGATAAACTAATGTCCTGCTCTTCTGCCACGAAGATATTGACCATGTATATCAGTTAGCTTTTGCTTTGTGACAAACCACTCCAAAATTAAGTGGTTTAAAACAATAACCATTTGTTTAACTCACATTTCTGTGATGTGGCAGTTGGGCTGACCTTATCTGGGCAAATATGTTTGCCCTCTGTGGTCTTGCACTCTCCAGCAGGCCAGCTGAAACATTTTTTAAGTGGCAACTGCACGAAATTTGAAGTAAAGAGTGGAAGCGACTCCAGACTTTGGGCTCTAGGATCAGAATTGACAGATTGTCATTTATATTGCATTCTATTGCCAGCCAATCACATAGTCAATTCAAATAAAAGAGAAGGAAGAGGAAACCCCACCACTTGTTGCAAAAAAAAACAAAAAAAGAATAAAAGCCACATTAAATGGGCATAAACATAAGAAGGAGCGAAGAATTGTGGCCAGTTTTTCAATCTACTAGATCATGTCGGAAAGTGATTTTCGTTGGTGAAATAGTTCTCTTGATATTGAAGTGTCCTTCAACCTAAAGTAGCCTTCCGAATAATGATTAGCCCTGAAAAGAACAAAGTCTAATCTCCCATCCAGTAAAAAAGAATTCTTCCTGCCTGGTGGCCTTCAAATGAGGGTATTGGCTTTTTTCTTACCTTTAGACTTAACTGAAACATTGGCTCTTCTTGGATACCAAATCTGGGGCCTTATGACTAGAAAAACATGATCAGCTCTCTTGGTTTACAGATCTTCATACTCAGGTGGAAATTAAACAACAGTTTTCCTGATCTTCAGTTTCCAACTCATACTGCAGACCTTGGAACTTGCTTGCTTCCATAATAATGTGAGCCAATGCCTTAAATTGATATACATGTGTATAATATAACACACACATGTGTATGTATACACACATAAATATACACACAAACACATATGCACATTCCATTAGGTTTGTTTCCCTGGAGAATCCCAACTTAATATAAGCATATTTTAAATATTTCTTGATAGCAGTAATTTCATTGTCTGCCCATCTTCATTATGATGCTCTACAAGGCAAGAATAACATTATTTCTTTGTGATATTTGTAAAATCTGCTCTTCTAGATATTTAAATAATTATTGGGACTACATTAATCTATGTCTTCTCTCTTTGTGTGTGTGTGTGTGTGTGTGTGTGAATCTGTGTATATGCATGCACACACATACTGTATATAAATATGTGTTCATATATGACCTATGCATATATACATCTGATTCCTACACATATATATGTATGTGTGTGTATGTTTTTATATAAATTGATTAATAGATAAATAGAAAAGTAGATATTTACACTGGAATTATCCATTTGATTGTCAGATATAATAACCAACATGCTCTTAAAATTTTAATATATTCATAGACTCAGATAAGGCATTCTTATCTTCCTCTTTTCACATTTCAATATATTTCTCATTAACAGTAATCATTTATATGCATTATACAGTGGAAAGAATATTAATCTATTCAAGAGCATGCAAAACATGGTGAAATTTTAGAAATTATTTTTGATGAGAATGACAATAATATCTACATTCTGTAATAAATAATTAATAAAAAGTAATGAAATATGGAATACAGTAAGACTCAAACAGAAAAGCACAAGTTTCTAAAGTGTTTTTAAAAATTTACTGCTCAGCACCTAAATGAAAATAAGAATCAACATTCTATTCTTTTAGAATTTGCCAAAAAAAGTTTAATTTAATCACTATTTAACAACAGAATGTAGATATTATAATAGTTATACTTTTATTATACTTTATTGCAATATAAATAAAAAATTCTACATTCCGTTAGGATTAATATCCTTCAATATCAGAGATATTAATTCATTTAATTTGAGATTGAACAGGAGCCCTATTTTTATCTGGATGAATTGCAGTTACATATATCTGACCACACTTAAACTGTAATCCATGTCTCATCAGAAGTACCAGTAGAGTAAGAGTTGAAGCTTTTGTGTCAAATGATCCTGTGGTGAAATCCCTGCTCTACAATGTAATTTTTTTTTTTTTTAATAATAAGATACTTAAGCTCTGTAGTGCTCAATTTTCTCATTCATGGAATATGTGTAAGAATCACACGTATTTTTCTGATTATGACTAAATGAAAAATTAACATATAAAACTGGTGAAGAGTCAGCATTTAGCTCAAGATAGTGATGCAAACATCAGATGAACTCCACTAGATTTCCTATGGTGTGTGTGTGCACATGCTCAGGTGTGTATGAGAGACAGAAAGAAAGTGAGAGAGACAGAAATAAAAAAGTAAAATTTTCTTAGGCTTACTATATTTGTTAAATGTGGGAATTAATAATAATTACTTCATGGCATTATACAACTACTTTAAGAAGATATTATGTGTATATAGGCATATAGGATGGTTTCTAGTGAATGGACATCAAACAAAGGTTAGTTTCCTTCTTACAAAAAAAAACAAAAAAACATATTGAGGCCCAGTTATAGTGGTAGACTACATTAGCAGGGTATGTAGTAAGGGCAAGGCCATGCGACCAAGAAGAGTCTATGACATGCACTATTAAATAGCCATAGAACCACAAAGGTAATGAGAATGTTAACATGGCATACTTGGCCACAGCTACACCTACTGATGATAACACAGTAGATATACATTATCCCTGCTATATTACACTTATAAAGGACATACAGTTAGATCGTCTGACTCTAAAACTTATTTTTCCTCACTACACTACACTTTCTTTTGTTCACAGACATACTAAACCCTTCATCAATGAAAACATTTTTTGTTTGAAACAGGCTTATAAACTGTTAAAAGAAAAACTTTAGATGAATTAAATTTAAAGGAGTTTAATTGAATAATGAAAGATTCACAAATCGGGCAGCCTCCTGAGCCAGAATAGGCCCTGAGACTCCAGAAGGAGGCAGCTTTAGGCTAAACTTGATTTAACAAAACTATATACTTTATTTTAAATGAAATAATTTAACCTCTCTAACCTGAGTAAGAGAATTCTCTCTTACTGGATGGAGGATCAGCCTTTTTGTTCTGTTCAGTTGATTATGAACACAGGTCTCCATACTGTTGATCTTGATTCACCTATCAGCAGATGGCAAAATAAGTCATCAGAAAGTTTAAAAATAAACACATTTTTAGAAGTCATTGGGAATCTATAAATTGACATACTTATTACCTTATTGACAAAATCAAATAAGTCAAAACTACTATCATCTAAGAATCCTAGCCATTCTAATAGCAAATAATTTGTGGGATTTAATGTACACTTGCACACATTCAAGCTTTTAAAATGCCATTTGAATAACAAGCCTGGTTAAGCACTTAACTATATAGTATATATGAAAGTCTCCATCCTTTATGTTTCAGAATATTAGTTTTGTTTTCATTTTTTTTTAGTTTGTATTAGAATACACAAGACAAATAATGGCTATAAAAACATACATTTCTCTGACACTCACTCAAATAACTGTTATTGTAGATGGATTTTTAAGGTTAAAAACAAAAGGAAATTATGATTGATTTTACTATTACCTTCTGAACATGAGTTTTGTCTTGTTTCAATCATATTCATAATCTTAGTACTTTATTTTCCAATAGATGAATTTTTAAATTAATTATTTTTAGAGAGCTATGTAAATGGTGATAACATTTTAAGTTGATGGCTAACAAAGAGGCCCAGATTAAGTGTAAGAACATAGTTAATCAGACACGGCCTGATTCTTAGATTTCCTAACTTCAAGAGTAATCACATCAAAATGTTCACTTTTTAAATGCAAAAGATGATATATAGTTGATTTATTGAAATCACAAAATTTACACATTTACTTTAATTTCTGGTTCCTAGTGCAAAATAATGCATAACAAACATCAGTTAGGTTTTAGTTGCCAGGACAGAAGATGAGTAACAGTTAATATTTAACAGACATTATGATGCTTTACATTTGTTACCTTGTTTGATCCTCTCAAAAATCTAAAAAGTCTTGCAAAATAAATGTCATCTGCACTTTCAATTGAAGAACAAAACCTTAGGAAACATAAGTCACTGTTCAATAGGATATATCTATAACTAGAAGTGCTAGCATGTGTGATTCAAAAATTAGTATCTTGATGCGATGCATCCCTCTTAAGATGTACTTTTAAAGCTCCTATTTGAGTTACTTGAAATCATATTTTCAAAATATGGTTATAATAGTCACAACTAAAATTCGAAGGACATAAAGAAACCCAATACATTTATAGGTACTTATCACAGCTTCACAAAAGGCAAGATAATCTGTTTCATTTATTTTGGGTACAGTACAGAAATAAGAAATAAAACATGCTTTTTATTTTGAATTTTCTCTCCCTCATTTTCTCTTGTACATAAAATGGAAAATCCTGTTTCCCAAGCTGAAGAAGATGGAGATGAGATTAGGTGAACAAAGCCAGAGGCAGAGACAAGCAATTTTATTTAGATTTTCCAGAACCTCTGTAAGAAATGTTAGACATGTCCGAGGTGACTGTTTCAGGTAAAAATAAAATGGATGAAGGATAATATTACAAGAAATCTTTATGAATGTAAATATTTATTGTTAATTTTTAACTAATAAGCAAGCTTACTAAAAACTGAATTTCACACTTAGCTTGATGTTTGAGGGAACTAACTTCATAAATAAATAAAAACTAGAAAATTGATCTCTGTGGACTTTTTTATTGTTTTGTTTTGCCTTAGATGAAATTCTTCTCCATTACAGGACAAAAATAAGGGCTTAAAAATGAATAACTCCTATTAAATATTGTGCCACTCTCAGAAACATCTAAGACAATGCATTATGAAAGTGCATAATGCAGATGGCAATAAGATTTCTTCTCTCAGTGGAAAATATCTGTACTATTTTTATTTTCGTGAGCATTATAATTGTAAACATTGTCAAATTAAAACCTGATGGAATCAATAGTAAGGTATTACATTTAATATCCAAAAACATACTTTACTCAGAAATGTTGGTTTCTTATTTTCTCTGAAAGTTTTTGCTATATGTGTAGCTTCTTCTTGTCTGTGGTGAGCTTCCTTTTTCTTGAGTCTGTGAAAAGATGTGTACAAACAGACCTTAACAAATGTAACATATTTTTTGCTCACTATAGCATTACTTTTCTATGTAGAGTATTATTTGAAAATAATTGATCACTGCTGAATAAAAATCATCAAATATCTAGGCATCATTTGGCCTATATGTCACTTAGTTTGTATATTGAGAAAAATATTAAATAATTATGACATGTATTATTTTTTGTTTTTTTCTGAAATTCAATACATTTAAATTTTATCTTATAGGATCGCATTCTTTTTTCTCTCTCTCTTTTCCTTTCTTTTATTTCTCTGTTGCTTTTTTCTATTTTTAAATGAATATACATCTTTAAGAATATCTTTGAATGATAATAGTTGTTATTTTATTTTTACTAACTTGCATCCAAGTGGCAATAACTGAATAAAATCTTCAATAATCAAAGTGACAGAGTCTCTTTTTCAATCCTTGTGATCAAATTCAATCACAGGATACTGTGGATATTTTTTTCGGATGTTTCCAATGCATTAATTATTAAATAAATGAATAATGAACTGTGATTACAAAGATGTCAGTTTGTGAGATGAAGGGTGAACAATAGTAAAATATTTAAAGAGGGAAAAGTCAGAGAGTTCATATCTTAATTTGATATCATTTACTGTTATATGCTTTCCAATATAAAAGTTGACTTATTCTGTTAAGCAAATTCACAACCCTTGAATCATTGGGTAGCCTTCTACTATAATTTTCTCTATAGTGTCATTAATTTCAATATTATGATAACACAGGTTTTCAGAAAAGTCTTCAATTTTAATTATGACAAACTATGTCATGGGGATATGAGTGACTGTAGAATTTAATGCATCAGTGAACACTGAACATAAAATCTATTTTGTGAAGTTACCATCATGAAGGTTCTTTTAAAAACTTTATAAAACCATGTCTACATGTATCTGTTTAAAAAATGAATGGTTTCTGCCAACCAAATTCCATAAAACATTGACCTCTTTGAAAAATTTTTACAGTCCTTGATTTCACATTGTCTTCAATTTATCTTACCTTCCCCCATATCAGTGATAATAAATTGTTATTTCATATTTTGATAGAGTATTATAAGTATTTCTGTGACATAAGTACCTGTCACTATTTCTTATACCTCTATTAATTTTATTTCTGAGCTGAACTGGACCTGGAACAATGAACATTATTTAAGGAGTTTCCACAGCAATTTTTTATTCATGTAAGAGCTGAATTAATATCATTGAATGCGTTTATATCTTCTTGAACAAAATATTTTGAACTAAAGAGCAGTTGCTATAGTCAGCATAAATATTGAATATAAGAAAGCTTTCTAAGGAAAGATTTTCTTCTGGCCTATCTCTTAAAATACTAACTTCACATACTCTTGCTTTCTTTGAAGTTTTGAGTTTCTTAATTCTATGGCGGGCACTTATTTGCATATACAATACTCACTTATTTCTTTCTTCTTACTAATATTATCCATTTTTTTGGAGCTGACATTGTGTCTAGATAAGTTTCCTGATCTCTTAACAATTCTTGCAGCTGGTGGTGGCCCATCATGAATTATTGACAATGTAATGTCAGTAGAAATTATTGGTTAGAGCTCAAGACATCATTTTCAAGGAGAGAAAAAAAGCTGACTTTTCTTTTTGCTCCTTCTAGTTAAGGATATTTGAGTAGGAAGACAAAAGCCAGTATCACGAAGCTATCATACTAACCCTGGATGACTCTAATTAATTTGATAAGTCAATAAATCCAATTGAGTTAAGATATATTTTTCTGTTTTGTGCAAATAAACATAATCCTAACAGATAAAAAGAAAGGTAGAAAAATGCAGGAAGAGCAAGCAAATAGTAGAAAAGAAAACTTAAAGGGAATGAACATGGCATAAGAATAAAAAGTGAGCATGGCCAAATAGGAACAGATCCAGTCTGCATCTCCCAGCGCGAGCGACACAGAAGACCGGTGATTTCTGCATTTTCAACTGAGGTAATGGGGTCATCTCACTCGGGAGTGCCGGACAATCGGTGCTGGTCAGCTGCTGCAGCCTGACCAGCGAGAGCTGAAGCAGGGTGAGGCATTGCCACACCTGGGAAGTGCAAGGGGGAAGGGAGTCCCTTTTCCTAGCCAGGGGAACTGAGACACACAACACCTGGAAAATCGGGTAACTCCCACCCCAATACTGCGCGGTAAGCACACCGGCACACCAGGAGAATATACCCCACACCTGGCCGGGAGGGTCCCACGCCCACGGAGCCTCCCTCCTTGCTAACACAGCAGTCTGCGGCAATCTAACCGCAAGGCAGCACCGAGGCTGGGGGAGGGGCGCCCGCCATCGCTGAGGCTTAAGTAGGTAAACAAAGCTGCTGGGAAGCTCAAACTGGGTGGAGCTCACAGCAGCTCAAGGAAACCTGCCTGTCTCTGTAGACTCCGCCTCTGGGGACAGGGCACAACTAAAAAATAACAGGGGAAGCAGCAGAGGCCAGTGCAGACGAGAACGACTCTGTCTGACAGCTTTGAAGACAGCAGTGGATCTCCCAACACGGAGGGTGAGATCTGAGAAAGGGCAGGCTGCCTGCTCAAGTGGGTCCCTGACCCCTGAGTAGCCTAACTGGGAGACATCCCCCACTAGGGGCAGTCTGACACCCCACACCTCACAGGGTGGAGTACACCCCTGAGAGGAAGCTTCCAAAGCAAGAATCAGACAGGTGCACTCGCTGTTCAGCAATATTCTATCTTCTGCAACCTCTGCTGCTGATACCCAGGCAAACAGGGTCTGGAGTGGACCTCAAGCAATCTCCAACAGACCTATAGCTGAGGGTCCTGAC
>NC_045437.1:97068120-97071525 GCF_002776525.5 Piliocolobus tephrosceles | reverse complement strand
CCATTCTCTCTTGAATATTGCCCAAACAAAATTTTTCCCTGCTATTTTACTGCAACTGCTGTTGGCGATGTACCCAATAACCTCCATTTGCTACATGCTTGATAAATTCTCAAAATTTACTCAAAATGAAGCAGAATTTGATAGCATTGATTGCTGTTTTATCCCTGATGTATTTTCTTTACTTGACTTCTAGGACACTATACTCTCGGTTTTTCTTTTCTGTCACTGGTTGTCTTCGCAGTTCTACCACTAATTCCTTCTCCCTTTCGAGTAGATATAGAAAACCCAAAGTATCAGTCTGCATAATTACCTTGGTGATTTCACTTTGGCATGTGGCATAGATATCATCTGTATGGTGATAACTTTTGGAATTTTATATTCAGCCTAAATACTCCCCATGAGCTTCTATATCCAGCTGCCTGATCAGCATTTCCACATAAGCATAGAGCAGTATCTCAAACTTCAAAGGTCTGAATCAAAGTCCTGATCTTTCCCTTAATCAAACCTGTTTCACTTAAAATCTTCCCCACTTCAGTAAGGGGCATCTCTGTATGTTCAAGTTCTTAGTTTAAAATGTTTACGTCATTCTAGATTCTTCTACATGGAATCCAGTCAAATCTTTCAGCAAATCCTGTTGACTCTACATTCTGAAAACTCCTCTCCATCCTCATTGATCTCATTATAGTAAAGTATTCTTACTTTTATTGTTGCACTAGCCTTCTTTTAAGCACATGTGTACATATTATCTATGTAGATATATAGATATATCTTCAAAATACATATATTTTTTTAAAAAAACATATCTTTAAAAAAATTCACATTTTTTTTCTGTTTACTGACTTGTTAGAAGGCTTATGAAGACATAAATTATTTTTCTGTTTTGTCTATTTTCACTGCTTTATTCCCAGCAACTAAAAGGATATGTGGTACACCAAAAGTGTTCAATCGTTTCAGTGAAACAGTGAACCAAGAAATTACTTTTATTTTCCTGCAAGATTCATTATGTAGAAACACAAAACCTAAGAAAGAGTTTGAAAGTTTACTAATATGAGAAAAGATATGGATGTTTTAGACTACTCTAAAAACTCACAAGTATGAAATGCTGGTTATTGAGTTGATAGATTGTTGATAATAATTAATATGTCAAAAAAATTCAGTACTGAGATTTGAGAAATTTCTGAGTAGACTAAACCATATCTTCCTTTTTAGTTCAGAAATGAAATGATAGTTAAAAATAATATACTAGCAACTATACAGGAAGATGGAATTAATGTTTAATTTTTTAAAAATGGAATAAGAACAAAACTCCATTTTAAACAATGACTAAAACATAATAAAAACGTTTTACACATCTGTAATATATGTAAAAATGTTTCTATGACCTTACACAAAAGCCTTTAGAAATGGTTTTGCACAATAGCAACATTAAGCAAAAAATGTGAGTGAAAAATGGAAATGAAAAAGAATTCACGATGATCAATACACAATGAAAAGTTATTTATCCTCACTAGTAACCAGAGTAAGTTTATATGGCTCTCTGTATTATATTGAGAGTGATTGAAAACATAGACAATGCTCAGTTTTAAGAGAGGAATTGGCCTGTGAAAAAGCCCTGATAAGATAAAGTTTAACATGTTCAAGGCATGAAAGAGCTAGTGTTTGTGGAATACAATAAATGAAAGAGAAAACTTAAGCCATTATAGACTACGGGAAAGAAGTGGATTTATTTCTAACTGAAATGGGGATATTCTTAAAGTTGTATGCAGGCAAATGATAGACTTTGTTTACATTTTTGAAAGATGATTGTGGCTATTGTGTGAGAATCACAAGAGCAACCGAAGCGTGGCAACTCATTAGGTGGTGTCGATATTATTCCATGTGAAAGATCATGACGTTATGTACCATATGATACCTGTGAATACGGAAGAGAAGAATAGAGAAGCCTTTGGGAGGCCCAGTTTTCAGAACTGGCTACTCAGTTGATACAGAGAATGTGGATGAAGAAAGAATAAGCATATGCCAAGAAAATGTTTTATAAATGACAGAGCTGGGATTCCTGCTTGGCTCTGTCTAATTTAATGTCCCATGTACTTTCACAATGGTAGATATATTGGGGAATGAAAGAAATTTCAACCAGTATTCTTCATGTAATCAGGACCCTACAAATGATTAGGGTGTCGTCATGAGCACAAACTTCTGTAAAAGGTGTAAAAGTTCACGGTATTTCTGCTCAGACTCCTCTTCCTTTCTGGTTCTCCTTATATTAGGTGTGACTAAGAAAGTTTTAATTCCCCTGAGTTTAAATAAACTTTAGACAGGCTTCCTGACTAAGCTTCCAACTTCACTTTTCTTGTAGCAATGACTTTAGAAAAATGTTACGTAATTTGTTTCCCAGTCCATTTGAGATGTAAATCTTTATTATTATTATTATTATTATTATTATTATTATACTTTAAGTTCTAGGGTACATGTGCACAACATGCAGGTTTGTTACATATGTATATGTGCCATGAGATGTAAATCTTTTTAAAAGACTGCCAGTTTTACAACTCAGGAATGATTTTTTTCTTAAGGGCCTGGGAGCTATCTATTTGAAATGTCGTCATCAAGGAAGATAGACATGCCTATCTCTCATTCTCTGTGGCAGGGAAACTAACTTTGGTGGACACTTTGCTTCAGGTTGTGGAACTACTTTCTGTCCTGAAGAAATTAAAAAGTTTGCTTTTCTTTTAGGTCAGGCCAATTAGCAAACACAGATGGCCTATGTTCTTTCCCACCTCAGCTCTTAAAGACTTTCCTGCCCTTTTGTTTCAAGGGAATTGAGTTCAGACTACATTCTCGTCTTTCTCCCAGTTGCAATATCCATGAATAAGTCTTCCTTGCCTGTTAAACTTTGCCTGGTTTTATTTAGTGGGGGGATTTGGGGTAGGCACAGGCCTTTTGGGAACCCAACTGACGGGAAACAAAGTCAGCGCTAGAAATAGTTTAGATGTAGTGCACATGTGTGTCATACTGCTGTGATTTCTGTGTTCAGTAATTGCTAATAAGGTTTCACAGGCTAATAAGTTCAGCACTAATATTCAAGCCTCAATTTGTTTGAAATTAATGCTAATGATCTTAACAATATACAAAATTATCTGTCTCATGTTTAGTGAGCCATGAACAGGCCGTTTATTTTAAAACCATTCTAGTTGGGCCAGGCACAGAGGCTCAGGGCTGTAATCCCAGAATTTTGGGAGGCAGGAGGGAGGATCACTTGAATCCCAGCAGGTGGGAGGATAACTTGAAGGTGAGAGTTCGAGACCAGCCTGGGTAACAAGATGTCCCCCCACCCGGCCCCAATCTCTTCAAACAAAGCAAATAAATAAATAAATAAATAAATAAATAAATAAATAAATAAATAAA
>NC_045437.1:97008665-97068110 GCF_002776525.5 Piliocolobus tephrosceles | reverse complement strand
TAAATAAATAAATAAATAAATAAATAAATAAATAAATAAATAAATAAGCCAAGCACTGTGGCGTTGCCTGTAGTCCCAGCTACTCAGGAAGCTGATGCAGCAGGATGGATGGGTCCCAGAAACTTCAGAATGCAGTAAGCTATGATCATGCCACTGCATTCCAGCCTGGAGCAGAGACAGAGTGAGACTTTGTTTAAAATATCATTCTGATTGCCCACTTCTATCTCACCCATACTTTATAACCTCACTCTTTTTCTCTGCTTAGCTATGCCCGAGCACCTATGTTTCTCATTCATCTTATAATGAATTGCCCAATTATATTTTTACAGAGCCTTATTTTCTAGTCGAATGCCACAAAATGCTGACAATGATGATGAAACAAACAAAAACATTAACAAGGATTTAATCAACAAATGGTGGTCACTCCAAAAATTATTTAAGACCACACACTGTGAAAGGAAATACAAAGAAAATGAATTTTGAAATCTTAAAGTTTATACTAAAAGAAACTAAAAAGAGATTTTGACAAATTTAGAAACAATCCTAGAATTTACATAGCATTTCCAATAACAAGTTTGAAGCGGAAAGAAATCTTTCCAAACATTAACTAATAATAAATATATTCATCAACCATGCTAGAAGACTGAATTACATTTTGTATTTTTGTAGAGACAGTGCTATTTCATATGATATGTTAATCAGAAAAAAATACAAACAAAATGTAAGAAAATATAGAGGTAGGTGAGAAAGTTACATGGTGAAAATATGATTTTAAAAATAGTTCTGGTGTTCAAAATTTGTAAGTTTATAAAATTGGCTATTTATTGTGATTTATATACTAATGTTTGGACTTAATTTGACAATGTAATTTTGCCTTTTTTTTTTTTTTTTTTTTTTTAACACAGAGGAGACCTCAAATTTTCTAACCTTCAAAACCTGATACACCTAAAGCAGGCTGTCTTAACGTCTCAGATAGAAGTTTTCTAAACATGTTTTCTTAAGGAAATAGGCAGTTTATTTTAAAAAATGAAATAGGCTTCTGAGATTTCAATAGAAAATAATTTTAGTATTTTAATCTTCTATAACTGGTCAGAGAGCAAACATTACTTCAGGATCATTGGAAGTATGTCTGAGAAATATCAGAGAGGGGCAAATCATTGAAAAAATGATGTTAATTATCTGAGATTTTGCAGCATGATGTAAAGTGAGGCTGGTGTATAAGATCAGGTCTGGAAGGCTGGACTTCAAATCTAAGATAAAAGTGTCGGTAAAAAGATGAAGTGTGAAGATGAGGGGAAGAAAACCAAAATAATATATATTTAATTATTAATAGTTGAGGTCTATTTGGGGGTTTAAACCTGGCAGGGGATACTATAATCTTGCATATTAATGACTCTTTTGTGACTTGTTAAAAATTGACTTATTTGCAATACAAGTAAATAAGGATTCCCAGAAGTTCAGAATGGTAAAGAAAGTCCTTTAAGATGCTCAAAGCTGTGAAAGTAGTGCCTGTTAGGAAAAACGTGCAAATAAAATAATCACCTTCATAAGCTACATGTATCTTCAAAGTCAAGCATTTCTCAGGTTAGGTATTTCTCTGTGACACATTTTATTTGTATTTTGGGCACGTTCGCTGTGAAATAAGAAGGTTCTCAATGTTAATATCATCCTGGGTATTAATTGACCATCAGTCTCTTTGATCATGAGGAAAACTACCACAACATTAAAATATAGTAATAATGATCACGGCAAGAAGGAGAATACTGGGGAGAATATTAAATGACTCTGAAAAGACTCATTATAACTGTGTTTACAGAAGATGAAATTTCCACAATTTAAATTGTTCAGAGATCTTATTTTTTTATTTGTTTGTTTTTACTGTCTCTGACATCACGACGCCAAATAAACAGTTTTTCTTAATTATTATTATATATAAAGTTTAAAAGCCAGTACAATTCATCCCATGCTTTTTATGTACAAAAAGTCTTTATGTGTATTAAATACACATTTGGGTACTTGTGCTTTGATAGTTTAAACTTCTTTTTACATTAGTTGGAAAAAGAAATTTTAGTTTTTAAGAAATAATATTTAAAATATCAAAAACATTTAGCATTTAGTGTTACACTGCATTTTTCTTAGTTGAGGAAAGTCCTGTCTGATCTGAAGATTATGTGTTGTCCCTGAACTTATTTCTGATTTTGTGATAAGCATTGCAATTTTTTGAGCATTTTAGAAAATCTTATAATGCATATATAACAGTTGCAGTAGTATTTGATTGTTTAAAGAAACTATGATTGCAATATAGATAACTTTGTTTATGTATAAGCCTGGAAAATTGCTCATGAGTTTACATCTCTCTATATATATCAATATAATCTATGTTCCATCATAAAAGGCTGCCTCTGTTTCAAGCCACTGTACTGAATTCCTAGAGTTACCCATCAAGAAATATCAATGTAGGAACTGGGCAATGTTCAAGAAAAATAAAGCAGCCTTCTCAGTCTATCTTAGCTTTTTTATTTTTTCACTTCAGGTAAAGATATGGGTATTGAAACTTTTATGAGTTGAATTACATCCACTGAGAAAGGATGTGTCAAAGTCCTACCTACCCCAGTACCTCAGAATGTGCCCTTATTTGGAAATAGTGTCATCATACAGTTAGGGTAATATGTGATCATACTGTAGTAGAAGAGACCCCTAATGCAACACCTTGGTTTTAGATTTCTAAACTCTGAGTGCTGCTTTAACAAATACCAGAAAATGTGGAAATGGCTTTGGAATTTGGTCATGGGTCTCAGGCTGGAATAATTTTTAGGTGCATGATAGAAAAAGCTTAGATTGCACTGAAGAATCTGTTAGATAAATTATGTATGTTGAAGGTAATTCTACCGAGGGATGAGATGGAAATGAAGAACATGTTATTGGAAATTAGAGGAAAAATGTTTCTTCTTAAAAAAAAGGGCAAACAGAGAACTTGTAAGCAATGAACTTGAATATTTATTTGTTGTTTATTTATTTATTCATTCATTCATTTGTGAGACAGAGTCTCACTTTGTCACCCAGGCTGGAGTGCAGTGGTGTGATCTTGGCTCAGTGCAGCCGACTTCACGGACTCAAGTGATCTTTCCGCCTCAGCCTTCTGATTAACTGGGACTACAGGTGCACACCACCACACCCAGCTAATTTTTGTACTTTTAGTAGAAACGAGGTTTCACCATGTGCCAAGGCTGTTCTTGAACTACTGGACTCAAGTGATCTACCTGTCTCGGCCTTCCAAAGTGCTGGGGTTACAGCTGTGAGCCACCATACTGGGTCAAACTTGAATATTTAGCTGAGAGAATTTTCGAGCAAGGTGTTCTTCAACACAGTCTGATTTCTCCTTGCTGCTTATAGTGAAACGTGAGGAGATAAACTGAAGAAGGAACTGTTCAGCAAAAATACAAAAGTTACTTGATTTGGAAAATTTGCACCGTATGCAGGTAGTGTAGTTCGGAAATGGTGCCAAGAATTTGACTGGAAAAGCATTTGTTACAGAGATGAGGTGTGTGACTTACATATCTAATCAGCCACTCAACAGAAGCCAGGAACAATGATGTGGTTTTCCAGGAAAGGTCTGTGAAGGAATTTCTTGCCTGATATCTTGGTCCCTAGTGCATTGCACAAGAGGCTGACAAAAATTTGGAGAATTTTATATCAGCAGAAACACTGCTAGTTTGGACTGAAAGGAACAGAGATGGGATACAATTAAGGAAACATGACTCTAAGACAGAGCTACAACTGCAAAGGCCTGGGATAGCACTACTTCCTAGGTTCTAGAGAGTAGTGCTGCTGCCTAGAGCTGAGCTGTCAAGGCCATCCCTCCAGGCCCAAAGAAGAGCACATTTGGCAATGAATCATTATTTTTAAGCCTTGAAAGCAAATGGAGGCAGGGTGCCGTGGCTCATGCCTGTAATCCCAGCACTTTGGGAGGCAGAGGCAAGTGGATCACCGGAGTTCAGGAGTTCAAGACCAGCCTGGTCAACATGGCAAAATGCCATTTCTACCAAAAATAAAAAAAAAAAAAAAAAAAAAAAATTGGCCGGGCATAGTGGTGCATACCTGTAGTCCCAGCTACTCAGGAGGCTGAGGCAGGAGAATCACTTGAACCCAGGAGGCGGAGGTTGCAGTGAGCCAAGATCACGCCACTGTACTCCAGTCTGTGCAACAGAGTGACACTCTGTCTCAAAAAAAAAAAAAAAAAAGAGGATGGAATTTGCCCTACTCTGTTGCTAGCTTCCTTAAACCAACTACCCTTTTTTCCTTCCGATTTCTCCCTTCTTGAAATGTCTATCCTATTTCTATAACTTGTTTTCTAGTTTGTCTCAGGATACAGCGTGTGCTGAATCTCAAACATACCTGATTTAGTTGATATTTATATGAGATTTAGAGTTGATGCTGGAATGAATTAAGACTTTTGGAGATGTCGAGGTGAAGTGAATGTATTTTGCATGTGGGAAGGATGTAAATATGTTGGGAGGCATGCTACATGCTAGATGCTGACCTCCTATGGACTGAATTATCTCACTCCCTACCCAACCCCGACCAAATATATATATGTATATTTATATGTTAAACTTCTAACTTCCAGAGCCTGATAATGTCACTTTATTTGGAAATAGGATTATTGCAGATGTAATTAGTTGGAATAAGGTCATACCGGAGTAGGGTGAGCCTCTAATCCATTATAACTACTGTCCTTATAAGAGCACAGCCTGAAGACAGTCATACAGAGAAAGCACCATGTGGTGACAGAGGCAGAAATATTAGAGCAATGAAGCTGCAAACCAAGGCCTGCCAATTGCCAGCCACTCACCAGAAACCGGAAGAGACAAGAAAGGATTTCCCTACAGGTTTCAGAAGAAGCATGGGCCTTCCAATGCCTTGATTTCAGACATCTAACCCCCAGAGCTGTGTGATAATATATTTATATTTTAAGAAATACAATTTGTAGTGCTTTGTCACAGCAGCCCTAAAAAACGAGTACAGAAACTTATATTCTTCTGTTACAAGAAATAAAAAACTAACAAATAGTATAAGAAAGATGATGTGTGCCAAATGACATGCCATCTTATTGACAGGAACCAATAGAAGTATATGAGAATCATAACAACCAACGGAACAAATTCCATGTTTAAAGGATATAGCTTCCCTTATTAATCTTCTGGCACATTGAGGTTTGAGTGTCAACCTTCCATTTCTTTAAGAAAAACTGAAAAATAGAATTTTGTTAGGATTTTTAAAGAGAGTTTAAAATTTCAAATTCATAACTTAAAATATGACTACCCTCAGATTGAACACGATATGTCTTAGCAAATATTTAGGTTATATGTGATTTATTAGCAACCCTCAAAACTGATGGTTAAGGAGAAGAGAATCAAAACATATTATGGCTGTTAGAATTTGCTTATACTATACAGCTATGATAATTTTCTTCCTACAATTTAAATCTATTGAATAAAACCTTTTTCTTCCTTTTTTATCTTCAACTAGTGCAATCAAGTGCAATAGCAAAGAACAACACCTGATGTTTTGCTCCCGTCTTTGTTATTTCAGGTTAATGTACTTCTTATCCTTTTGTTTACTAAAATACATTCATCATAACCATTTTACTATCCTGCTCTGCTGGTAGAAGAAAGATATATGAAAGAGTAACAATTTGTTAATTACCAAGAGATGTAGGGAGAGTACTTAATTATTTTTGTTCTCTTAAAGTAATAATATTTTTTTTCTCTGAGCAATGCTGCCTAAATCAGAGCTTTAACTATTAGATGCACTCATTAGATTTTAGTAATTTTGGCATAATTTCCTCTTACCCTAACTCATTCCAATACTTCAATTAATTTTCAGGATTATCTACATAACAGCTTCAGATATAAATACACAAAAACCCATCTAGATGGTCATGCCCATTTGGTTGTAAACGACTTCCCATCAGGCACTGCCTCCTGTCCATTGTACCCTCATTTGCAATCATCATGGCAGGTGATTTTCAATTAAAAATACTCATTGGACCTTGTTTGACTCTAAAGGAAAATATTTTTTCTACCAAAAAACATGCAAATTTATTGGCCATGTGATTTTCAGCATGGGAAATAGTTTATTAAGATAAAATCTGTAGCTCTGAAGGCAATTAATATTCAAACTAGTGGTAGAAATGGAAGATTAAATATTAATTCAACTTTTTCAGTTTCAATTGTTAAAGGAAAGCCCTTTTACCATTGTAGCATTTCATTTGGTTTGGCTTCAAATTCATTATCCTCATATATCAGCTTTTATTCATGTGAATTTTGATTTAGGTTTTGTTTTCTTAAAAAGAGAGTAAATGCACCTAAGTAGGAAAACCAAACTATTTATAGCTGCTAAAAAAAAGGAAAGAAAATAAATGAACAGAATATAAAACCAAGTCCCAGTGCAAAAGCCATTTATACTATGGGTGAAAAATACTTTGTAAATGAAAACATACTCTTTATAACACCTGTTAAAAGAGAACAACATTTGTAGAAACTATTTGCCATGCCTTTATACTTACTAGGAGAAGATAGTTTATGGATTTTTCTAGAAGGTGCCAGCTCCTCTCTTTCTGGCCTGCAATAAACCTTTGATAATTAATAGGCTGTCAACAGCTCCTCTACAACTTCTATGCCTCTAGTTCCCACGAATGCCACCCAATATAACCCCCATGTTCCAAATACCCACATCCACACTATAAAAAGAAGAGCCATGTTTACCTGGCTACAGGCTGGTCTCTGATTATCGGTACTTGTAAAATTACTCTTGCCGTATAATTTACAATACTCCTTTGCTTTTGATTGCAAAAGCACATCAATGGAGATCACATCCTCCTAAAAATTACTGCTTATGTATACCATGGGTTCACGAATATATTTATCGCTACAATGACAAGAATAAAAGAGACATCTTTCTCAGAATTCTATGCCATTCACTTTCTTTCCATGCTGATTCTTCCCAGCCCACTCCAAGGCACAGGTATCTCCTAGAGAAGAGCTGCAACCTGAATATCTCCAGGGATTGACTACTGTCATCGAACAGTGCCTATCACAAGAGAATTCTAGGTGGTCATTTGTTCCTGCCTGGCGTCTCAATGACAAGGAGCTTACAATTGAAAGTACTTTATGCTATGAAAGTACAGAAACATTTTATTCCACTAAGTTAGAGTTTATTATTTAGGGATTCAAATTATAAATGTGGAAAAACAAGAAACAGAGCTAGGCTATAGATATAACTCTTGTCTTGTTGCATTACCGATCTTGTGTTTCAAGTATTCACCATTCTGTGGGCTATAGAAACATCTGTCTGCATATTCACAAGACAAATATGGGGAGGGGTTATAGGTCAAATAATGGAGACCAATGAACACCCTACACTAAGTTAATCAATGACAATTTGCTCTACTTCCATCATATATTATGGACATGAACTATAATACAAAGCAATCAGCCTGTGATATGATAAGACCTGTGTTTTTGAGAAACAAATAAGTAATGGAATATGATTCAAAATGTGAAAATAATGACATAATTATACCCCCAAGGGATTTACAAGGCTTGATATGTGCTAAAATGTTTCTAAATACTACAAGGGTGATTGATATATTTTATATAAACCTTATCTCCCACAGTTGCTTCATTTTAAAGATAAGAAATGCAATTACTGTATTATAAGTAAATACACACAGAGATATACAGGACAGTTAGACAGTGAAAGGGCCACATAGGAATTTGGGACAAACTTTATGGTAAGATTTTTTAAATATGAATTGAACTGTTTTGGTATTAGAAGATAAACCTTCTTATTGAATTGAACTGCGATTCACATTCATATAAAAGTGACCATCCTTAATTAGCAGCCTAGAATTCCACCGGTTAGAAACACAGATTCTCCCCACTGCCCACTGTAATGCCAATGACACTACATATATAGCTGCCTTCAGTTTTAGGGTATGCTTGCTGACAAAATAGTAAATCTCCTCCAGTTCCCTCTTGAAAATATTTCCATCTTATCTAGAGCGTTTCTCCTGGCTCTAAGCTGTAAAGCACTCCTGAGGGAGGAGTAGAACACAATAGAAACAAACGTATGTTTTTCTTGAAAGAAAAGTCCCTCAAGTTTTGTGAGCAATTTTCCTGCTTATTTGTGTAGATTTATTTTTTATTATTACTCTATGGTATAATTCACCAAGAAGTGAAATAAAGTGGCTTACTTATCTTAACACATTTAGTGTGTATCTGTAAGCATGTCTACAAATCTGGTGCTTCATATAACTCTGTATACATTAAATAATTGTGATTAATGAAGGTATCCTCAAATAGATTATACGCATAAATTTGGGGACCCTGAGATAAGAGACACCATTGAGCAACCTTGTTAGAGAAGGGGTGGGTTACTAACAAACTGATTTCTAAGATTGCTTCAAAATAGATATATCTGATACTCATCTGACTGTTGCTTGCATATTGGACAAAATTATTTTGAAATTATTCAATGACTTATTTCTTACTCAATTTTTGTCATACTAGGATCATCATAAGACTTATTTAGAAATAACAGATAGGTAAATAAAAGAAAAAATCACATAGGAGAATTGTAAATTAGTATCAGGTTTTGTTGTGTAAACAAATGTACACACAAGCGAAAAAGTAATGATGTGAACAGACAAAAGCAATCTTGCTATATACAATTGTCTGATTATTTTGGTAGCTCCAATTGTTAAAGCTGAGAGTGATATGGCACAATGTAGTTGATCAGTTTTTTAGATCAGAGGTGGCCCCATATCTGTATTTGGAGACTCACATTAGCACCTTCATGAAAGACTCTCTCCAGAATGCAGATACTAATTCTGAGGGCCAGACCTAAAGATGCTGTAGTATTGGAGGTGACAGTGCTCTGTGAGGTAGAAGGACACATACATAGTAAGACTCCAGGTTCCTCAACAGTATTTTGCGGAGCTTGCCAGGCTCTTATAATTCGTTTACATAGTTGTAGTAGAGCTTATAGAGCTTATAGAATCTTCCTATGTAAGCATCTATTTTGAAAAACACTCATTTAACCAATGAAAAGCACTTTCTAACAACATTTCTACTAAGAAAAAAAAAAAAAAGAACAAAAGATCTCTGATAGAGACTTCAATAATGGCAATTAAAGTACTTAAATATCCACCTTTGGGTTATTGATTTCTTACCTGCATGATTCAAATGCTAAGTACTATTATCAGACTGTATGTCAAAAGTTGTTTTTAAAGCAGTTTTTCAAACAAAAAAAATTAACTCTTGGCAAACAATAAAGGAAAATAAAAAGCAGTATGGGTATTAAACATACTATGTACAAATCGATAGAACAGGTAAGAAATTATTATATAGGTCTGGAAAAGATGATAGTTTAAAGTATGACCCAAGGGCTTGATCTGAGATCAATGAGTTAACATTACAGCAAAAGAAAAATTTCAGGACCCTGTGAGGAGAAAGCAAGTCTGCTGTAACAGTGGTCTAAGAATGGGAAGGGTAGTCACAGGTCATAGTCATTCCATGGGAATCAGTGGTAACACTTGGTAAAGATGCTGCTGAAGGAGACATGAAATTAAGGGGAAAGTTGAAGGGACTATCTTTCAAGTTACTTGCAATGTCATACTTCTTTGACAACCCTTCCTCTCATGTCTCCTTGTTTCTTGATAATATAATAACAGAAGAAAAAAATATTCATTAAATTGACCCAAACGTATATCAACCTAGAGCTTTATCTGTACTTTGGTTGATACATGTAGATTGACTTGCAGATATAAGAGCAAGAGAAGCATGGTTGTTACAGCCTCAAAAGAAAGCAATTTACATTGTAGGAAAAGATGAAGTGCTTTTCTTATAAATACTCTTAAAGAATGTAGGGGTTATCCAGGGGAAGAGATGAGACAGAGAGCTGAGAGTGTGGAAATAGAAGGGTCAAGGGAATTCTGAATAAAGCGAGCAGATTGAGCAAACAAATGAGGGTAATAGAAGGCATAATTGGAGAGGGGCAGGACAACAAGAAGAATGGTGTTGCTAGAATTAAAATATCTGAAAATATCAAGGATTGGTGAGGTTGTGATTCACTGGGAAGTCTTACAATGTATACACTCCAAAACAATAATATTAAAAACACATTTTAGGTAATAGTTACCTGACACCTGTTTCAGTGTAAATTAGTACACTTACTTTGGAAAATACTTAATTTTATCTTGCTAAACTGAATAAAAGAATCTTCTTTGATCCATAAATTTCATGCAGATGTTTGTATCCTGGAGAAACTTTAATACATTTTCAGGGGAAAGAATAACATAGACACTGGAGGACATTTTAGCCTCTGACACCTGGAGCAATCAATAAATACATCATAATTCTTACTCAAATAAACATAAAGCCTCACACTAAGAATCTATTTAACTCAGGTCCTTTTGCATGATACATCATGTTCAGGCTTCAACAAAAAGTTAGAAAGCATGGTAAAAAGCTGAAAACACAATCTAAAGATACAAAGCAAGCATCAGAACCAGACGCAAGTATCACGTATATTTTGTAATTACCAGAGTAGGAATTTAAAATGACCATGTTTAATATGCTAGGGTTTCTAATGGAAAAGTGATCAATATATGCAGGAATGTGGGAACTCTAAGAAAGAATCGAATGGAAATGCTATAAATCAATAACACATAACAGAAATGAAGATATTTGATAAGTCTGTTAGTAGATAGAACATGGCCAAGGAAAGAATCAGAGAGGTTGAAGATACATCAAAAAAGTCTTCCCAAACTGAAAAGCAAATAGAAAATAGAGTAAAGAAAAAAATGGAATAGATTATCTATGAACTGTAGAACAAATAAAAATGTGCAATATAAATACAATGGGAATACAAGACAGAGAAGAAAGAAGAAAAGAACGGAATAAATACTTGAAAGAATAATGGTCAAGTGGCTTCTGTATGACAAAATCAACAAAATGGTAATCCAACAGGTTCCCCTCAAAAGCAATACTGATGCAGACACAGACTCAGCTGGTCAGTTTACCACAGAGCTCTGTAAAATGATATACCTGCAGAAAGTCTTTCACATTTTCTCGTTTCCTTTTCAGAACTTCTTGCTCACTATCTCCATTGCTTGGTTGCGTTCTACATTTTAAATAGATGCTTTGATTCTGTTTTGCCAGTGCTTAAATTTAGCCAGATACCTCAGTTTATTAATCTTGGTACCAAAGACACTTTCCATGGCCTACGCTCTCTACAGCACTTTTGATTGTTAACAGCTGAAACATCTTTGGACTCACCATCTTAATGTAGCATGTTCACCTGCTCCATCTCCTCAGATTCCTGAGAGTCCTCCTGTAAAGTTGTGTAGGTGAGTGATAATAGGGACCTCGATATCCTTGCTTCTTTCTCTTGCTCACCTATGCCAGGAGTAATAATACTTGCTATCTTCATCTTCATGTTCATCTCTTCTCTAGAAGAGATAGCTGCAAAGCACTTACAGATGATATTCAGCACTTTCTTCTCAGCTTTTGCAAGTACCTAACTGCTCCCTCTGGGAGAAAGTATCAGGCACACTGACTTCAGAGTGACTTTGCAGATTTTCTTTCTGACTGGCCCCTTGCAGAGAAACTCAGTGTGAAACTTTCTGTCATTTACTTACAAACTGGATCCAATGGGTAACCTTTCTCATTTGGTGCTAGATTGATGTAAAATAATTTCACAATAACCTTTCCCACTGACTTCACCATTATGTATCAAGGAATAGAAGTGTCGTTCACTTCATGGGAGACACAGAAAGCATCCCATGAAACTTTGTTCTGTATGAAGCCCCTACATCAAGTGTTCCCTTCATTTGCAAGAAAAGGAAAAATGTTTCATATGAACCTTGTCTCTTAAAATACTATTTTCACTGGGAACATGTCAGAAGTGAGTAAACTAAAACTGTAGACAGCCCCCGGCAGGATCTTGAAAACTGAAAACCATTGACAGCCTCAGACTCCTTGTCTGTGGACAACCCTTGTGATGACAACAGACATTACTTCTTTGTCAGGATAATGAGCAAGTTTGAGTAGAGTTGTTGGCATTTTTAAGTTTGAGTAGAGTTGTTGGCATTTTTGGAGAATTCCCATAACAGCCTGGTTCCTTGTTACAATCTCAAGATCATCTGTTCTTTTGAGGTTTTGATTGATCTGATTATGCATTTTAGCTGAAAATCAGAATGGTTTGTAGGGTAATAGAAGTCATTTTGTGAAAGAGGGATGATGTATCACTTATGAGCATGTCTAGCTTTTATGAAGGCTTTAAGTAATTTTGCCTCATTTTCATGTCTGAGACTTTTGAAAAGAAAGTTCCAAGACCACTAGGTTCATGATATGTGGTAGATAATATTGTTAAGAAGGGAAATGTTTGTAATCTTTAGTTTGAAGTAATGTGTTCTAGGCTGCCACTTTGTAAAGAATATAGTGTGAGAAAGCACTGTGGATAAAATAATCAGGGTTCAATGTATGTAATATTTTGTTTTCCTAAAACATTTTAGTAGAACACTGAATTACTGAATTTATTAAGTCCCTTCTGAAAACACATGGTTGGAAATCTGCCCATAAACTCAAGTTTCTCTTTGCCATTGGAGCTCAAAGTATATAAAGTGTAAACACAGTAGCACATTCTCACACTTCAGTGTTATAAATAGGGGGTGACTTTGATTTTATATAGGACAGAGAACTTAAGCAACTTTTTCAAGGTGACATTTGATAAAGCAATTCTCTGCATAATAAATGTCAGGCACACAGGGAAAAAAAAAATGGAAAAAGCTAAGGACATCCACTTCCTTATCTAAACTGTGAAAGTTTTGCAGCTTATGCTATTTCTGATAACATTTTCCAAATAGTAATGTAATAGATATTACTTTAGGAGTAAACTATTGTGGAGGCAATCCAATTTATTGGTTCACTTCATTTGGTGATATTGGCAAGCTCAGTTGTTGTAATTGCTAAAGGAAGATTAAGAGAGGAATATTATCTGACTCCATGAAGAACAAATTAAGTTATAAGGCAAATCGGTGCAAGGGGAAAACATAATTTCATGTTGTTTTTATGTTTTAATGGTTGTGTTTGTTTTCACCTATTTTACTCATTTAATTGTCTTAAAATATGTCATAGGTGAAATGTGAGAGTTAATGAATTTTCAGTCTCAAATATTGTTTTACCAAATGGGGTTATGTTCAGTTTTTTCTGAGGCAGACTTTTAGGTTCACTGCTTTCTGAAATAAACTTTAGGACTGTCTTGGATCTTAGTCGGGATAACTTAAGCCAGAATGCTTGAGAGATAGATAGATGACAGCAGGTATTTACTACCTGAGTAGTTAAATAAATATTTCAGACCAATTTTCTTTGCATAATGCTTCACCAACAGTAATTTATAGGGTGTAGCCGTCGATTAATTCAAATCACATATGTCAGACTGAGCAAAATATTATTTGATCTGCTTCTAACCTGAACATCTGAAATGTGGCTCTGTCTCTTAAAAAATAAAGTGAATTGTAAAGATATTTTTATGGTGTTTTAAAATAGGAAAATAATCTTTTAAATCAGAATCTTTTAATAAAGAAATTCCAACCAATGATTTTACTATTTTAAATGGGCTTTTGTAATTAAAGACAATTATAAATTTTAATATTAAATATGTAATCTGAACATGCTCATTTCTCTTTTGAAGTTACTGTATTTGTAGCCTATTATAATTACAAGCCATAAGCATTAATATGCATACATCTTTTCATCATACATATTCCATGAATGTGTTTAAAATGTTTGTTAATATTATTATGCATATTTATGTATTTTAAAATCAGTTATGTTAGAAAGGCTGCTACTGCCCATACATTAATTGCTCTATTAAAAATTACTTGGTGATGTAACATACAGGTGGATTAAGTTTTGAATTTTGAATGGGGGCAAAAATGATGCATTCCTAGAATAAAGTTTAGTTGTTTTATATTTTGCTTACTATTTACAGCTAGAATACAAGTTCTGGTATTTATACATAGACCATAGCTTCTTATGTATACTCATTATAAGCCATATAGTTTTGTTCATCTTTGTTAGTTATATATTTATTCTAATAACTAAAACTATGCAAATACACCATTTAAATATATGACAATGATAATTGTAATGTCTCATAATTGTATAGTTATGCTTAATTAATTTCAGAAAGTTTACAATTTTAATTAATGTTTTATATTTCTGTACTCAGTAGCTGATAAATTATTTTCTGTTTCAATAATTCAGGTATAAAAATGGTGTGGGAAGCAGAAAAACACACAGATAAAATGTTCAGAAAATACTGAAATCCATAAATGATTCTTTAAAATTATATTACAAATCACTCTATAAAAAGGCAATGAATAAAGGACAGTTAGATTAATACATTGCAGGGAAATTATTAACTTGTCACAATTTCTGATTTTTATTCTGATTACATGTCAGTAATATTTCTTAAGTTTGAGAGTTTTTAATGCTATCCTTTCATATAAAGATGTATGAACAGACATTGCTTGTCCCTGACACTCAGTACTAACCATCACACAGAACATTGATTTTTAGTAGTGCCGATTTAGATTTGCATTCAGCCATTTCTTACCTGAGCATCTATCTGTCCAGAAGTCACACGGTTTGCTGTACTTAGAACTATAAGCTATGACTACCGTCCCCATGGTAGCTAACTAGATCATCTGGGGAATAACCCATCAAAAGAAATTTGATTCATTCAACCATGTAAAATATTAAGCCCAAGAAGCATGTTTCTAAGCATCATCTCTAAATTTAGTTATGGCTTATCAAGGCAGCTTAGGAGTAATGGTCTTGACTATTTTGACCTTCTTGATAACCTATTAATATTGAGGGCACTAGATAATCATATTTAACAAAATAATTAGTATTTTATAAAGAGTAAGTGACTCCAGCCTGGGTGACAGAGTGAGACCGTCTCAAAATATAACATATATATACACACACACACACACATATGTATGTATATATATGTATCTATTTCATTAGATATTTAGCTCTTTTCATCGTGAGGTTTAATTCAGTTAAATTATTATCTTAAATCCAAATTTTGAGAAATTAATAAAATTCTGTGAAATTTAACTAAAACAACACAGAGCAAACCCTGTCTTACAATAAATGGTTACTGACATTTCACATGGAAATTTAGTGAAATTACTTCTCTGAGGAAAGTAAATGTGACAGAAAATGAACATATGAGATTTTGTTCCTCAAAAGCATTTATATGATTAGTACATGTTAGTTAGAAATGTACATGTATTTTAGTTTTTGTTTGTTTGTACCTAGGCTGGTGTGCAGTGGTGTGATCATGGCTCACTGCAGTCTTGAACTCCTGGGCTCCAGTGATCTTCCCACCTCAGCCTCTCCAGTGGTAGGGATTGCAAATATAAGCCACCTCACACAGGTGATTTTTTGAATGACAGAAAAAATAGTAAATTTTATGGGGTAGTTGGTCATAATTGATTACCTCTTCATGTTTTCAAATAAAATAGAAATTCATTCAAGTTTAGATTTTAATGATACTAATATAATTTTTGCAGATTATTTTACAGAAAATGGCTAAATGTAAGGCAAAGTAAGAAAAAACTCAAAAACAAGAAGTGAAATTGTCCACCAAAATGTATAGGTTATTCCTACTTCATTATTTAGACAACAATAATTTTTATAAGAAATGTACATGTTATTTCTTTTTTAACATTTATTTTAGGTTTGGGGATACATGTAAAAGTTTGTTACATAGATAAAAATGCATCACAGTGGTTTGTTGTACATATTGTAACATCATCCAGGTATTAAGCCCAGTATCCAATAGTTATCTTTTCTGCTCCTCTCCTTCTTCTCACACTCCCCTGTCAAGTAGAACTCTGTTTCCCTCCTTGTGTTTGTAAGTTCTTATCATTTAGCTTCCACTTATAAGTCAGAACATGTGATATTTGGTTTTCTGTTCCTGTGTTAATTTGCTAAGAATAATGGCCTCCAGCTCCATCCAAGTTTCTGCAAAAGAACATGATCTTGTTTTTTATGGCTGTATAGTATTCCACGGTGTGTATGTACCAAATTTTCTTTATCCAATCTGTCATTGGTGGACGTTTAGGTTTTGTTTTGTTTTGTTTTGTTTTGCTATTGTGAATAGTGCTTCAGTGAATATTCACATGCATTTGTCTTTATGGTAGAATGATTTATACTCCTCTGGGTATATGCCCAGCAACAGGATTGCTGGGTTGAATGGTAGTTAGGCTTTTAGCTTTTTGAGGAATCACCGTACTGCTTTCAAAATGATTGAACTAATTTATACTCCACCAGCAATGTATAAGTTTTCCCTTTTCTCTGCAATCTTGCTAGCATCTGTTTTTTGTTTTTTTGTTTGTTTGTTTGTTTTTTACTTTTTAGTCATAGCCATTCAGAATGGTGTAAGGTAGCATCTCATTGTGGTTTTGATTTGCATTTCTTTAATGATCAATGATATTGAGGTTTTATTCATGTGATTTTTGGCTGCATATTTGTCTTCTTTTGAGAAATGTCTGTTTATGTCCTCTGCCCACTTTTTGATTGGTTGGCTTGTTGGATTTTCTCCTGTAAACTTGTTTAAGTTCCTCATAGATGTTGGATATTAGACTTTTGTCCGATAAATAGTTTGCAAAATGTTTCTCCCACTCTGTAGGTTGTCTGTTTACTCTGTTGATAGTTTATTTTTCTGTGAAGAAGCTCTTAATTTTAACTAGGCCAATCTGTCAATTTTTGCTTTTGTTGCAATTGCCTTTGATGTCTTTGTCATAAAATCTTTGCCAGTTCCTCTTTCAAGAAAGATATTTCCTAGGTTATCTTTAAAAGTTTTTATAGTTCTGGGTTGACCATTTAAGTCTTCCATAAATCTTGAGTTGATTTTTGTATATAGTGTAAAAATGGGGTCCATCTTTTGTATATGGCTAGCCAGTTATCCCAGCACTATTTATTGAATAGGGAGTCTTTTTCCCATTGCTTGTTTTTGTCGCCTTTGTTGAGGATCACATGGTCATAGGTGTGCAGCCTTATTTCTGGGCTCTCTAGGCTATTCCATTTGTCTATGTTCCATTTTTTGTACCAGTACCATGATATTATGGTTACAATGGCCTTGTAATATAGTTTGAAGTCAGGTAATGTAAGGTTTCTGTAACAAATTAACACAAATTGATGTCTTAAAACAGCATAAATTGGTTCTCTTATAGTTCTGGTGGCTAAATCTCAAATCAGGGTTTTGGCAAGGTCAATATGCCTTCTGAAGGTTCTGAATAACATTCCTTGTCTTCCTCACTTCTGGTTATGGAAGGCCATCTGATTATTGTAGGCAATGATCCTTGGCTTGAAGCAGCATCATTTCAATTTCTCCTTTTGTCTTCTTATGGTCATCTATCCTTTGCCTCTCTGGGTCTCCAGATATATCTCTTATTACAGGGACAGTAGTTACTGAATTTAGGGTCCATCTTAATCCAGTATGGCCTTGATTATATCTATAAAGACTCTATTTTCAAATATAATATTCATAGAGATTGAAGGTTAGAAATTATATTTTTGCAGGACACAATTCAACCCACAGCAAATAGCATGAGCTTAATTTACACAATAATGCATAACTTATATAATGTTTAACATACAGTAATATATAACATATATATGACAAAGCAATTGAAATCTTGGAAATATTGGCATTTTTATGAGGTACTATAAATGCATCTTGTTAGGGATTTCACTGAGAGATTAGCATTACAATCATTTTTTTGAAACGGAATCTCAGAATAATCAACAACATCATGTTTCAGCAAGGAAAAAAATGTTACCTGAAAAAACTACCACTGTTTTTTACGTTATTCATTTATTCACTTATTGTGGCTACTACTTCCATAGTATTGAGTCATTATTTTTCAGTTATAAAAATGAATGAAACACTGATACAACAGTATGACTGTATCTTAGAACATTATAATAACAAAAAAGTAAAACACTAATCGAGTGATACTTTATTATTCCATTTATATGAAACTCACAAAAATAATAGAGGAGCTATTGGATACTTGAGTTTTTGAATGTTGTACATTCCCTAGATTTCTGGAGGTAGCTGAATTATTGCTTTCAAAATAGTCTAGTTGAATCTCCCAAATTAACTGTCCCAACCTTTTATGATTTTTTTTAATTAAATGTTTCAGTTCTTTTCATAAAAGTTGTCCCTGAGTATCACAACCTCTAGAATCAAAGTGCCAAAGAATACATGCTACCAATTCTGTCTCAGAGCTCATTTCTCTTTTACAATTGGGATTTGTTAGCATTGTACTACTGAGACTCTCCTAACAATACAGATGCTATCAATAAAATAAAATAGTTTACAACACTTTTAGAAGAAAACCTATATATGTGTGTGTGTGTATATAACCTATATATATATATGTATACATATATATTTTTCTTCCTTTCATACTTTCATACATTTTTACAATTTTATAAATTGTCTTAAAAATACACATCAATATAGAAAGAAATGATTGCACCCAAATATATTGTATATATAGCTAGCAAATCTTCTGTAGTGTATATAACAACAGTAATACTCTATTTGTATGTTCCCTATTTTATCCACAAACCAAAAACTTAAGATAATAAATGCCATCCAAATGGATAATTATTTAGAAACTATTGTGTTTAAACAGATATTATGGAAGATTATCCTTTTTTAGCTAACACTTCATGTGATTATAACCTCTAGATATGTATTAATAATATAGATCTATTTTATTATTTTTATTATATATTTTATTGAGGTGAGATAATTATACAGTAAAAGTCACAGATCTTAGTCTTCAGTTCAGTAATAACATAAATATAAATTAAGTGACAATTTATATTTTCTCATTAACATTACTTGAATCAACTGAAATAATATTTTTCTTATCGTGGAATGTTTCTCTATACTCTGTTCTGGGCAATTCCATCCCAATCCCACCTCCCAAGAAGTAACTGCTTGGTGATTTCCATCATTGTAGATAAATTTTGTGCATTTTAGGGTTTCATATCAATGGAATCATAAGGTATGCATTCTCTTTGTGTTTGACTTTTATGTTTTTAAAATGTTCTAAGATTCATTTATGCTGTTGTATCAGTGGTTGATTCAGGTTTTATTACTCCCTAATATTCTATTACATGATTATAATTTCTTCCGTTGTTGATTGGCATTTCTCATTTCCATTTTTCTCTTATATAAATAATACTGCTATGAGCATTCTTGTACGTGTTATTTTCCCCAACATATATTCTTATTTCTGCTGATTTAATACAACCAAGTGTGGAATTGGTAGGTCATGGGGAACATGTATATTTAACTTCATAAGAAAATATTGAACAGTTTTCCAAAATGGATATATCATTTTACATTCCCATAAATAATGTGATTTCCAGTTGCTGTATATCTTCACCAAATTTAAATATTATTTGTTTGATTTTTTCAACTATAGTTATTGAGTATAAAATGGTACTTCAATGTAGTTTTAATATGCAGTATCCTGATAACTAAATAAATTAAGCAGTTTTTCATGTTTATTTTCTGGATTTTTTTCAGCCCATTTTTATAGAGGTTTTTTTTTTTCTTGACTTTTACAATGTCTTTATACCCTCCAAATATAACTCTTCTATCATGTATATGTGCTGCACAGTTTTTGCAGTCTATGGCTTGTCTATTATTTTCTTTAAAATTGTTTGCTAGGCAGAATTCTATGATGACCACTGAAAAGTTTTGTACCTTTTTCCCCAGTGTACAATCCCTGCATAATCTCCAGAACTCTGAATTTGATAAAATGTACTCCTATTAACATAATCAGGGAAGTAAAATCCCATGTTATTTGGCACAATTAAATTTAAGATAGGGAGATAATTTGGCTGTGCTTGACTTAATCACATAAGTCTTTTAAAAGCAATATTTTGCACACGATTTTTCTCAAGATGGTAGTAAGAGGAAGTAAGATGTTAAAAAAATGAGAAGGGCTGGATATTCCATTGCTGGCTTGAAAGTTGAGGGAGACTACTAGTGTTAAATAATGCTGGCAGTAGAGTTACTTAGAGCCATCCCCAGCTAATAGCTAGCCAGAAAGCTTTAGTCCCACACTCACACTGAATGAATCCTGCTAACAAGAAAGAGCTTGGAAGCAGAATTTTCCCTAAAGCCTCTAGACAAGAACTATATCCAACCAATCCTTGATTTCTGCTATGTGTAAATCAAGCAGAGAAATCAGCCACAGAGTCAAATTTTTGACCTATAAGTGTGAGTCAATAAATGGATGTTGGTTTAAGCTGCTAAGTTTGTAGCAATAAAAATAAAGCTTCTATGTTAGTAGTATTAAAAGTTTCTAGGCCGGGCGCGGTGGCTCAAGCCTGTAATCCCAGCACTTTGGGAGGCCGAGACGGGCGGATCACGAGGTCAGGAGATCGAGACCATCCTGGCTAACACAGTGAAACCCCGTCTCTACTAAGAAAAAAAAAAAAAAAATACAAAAAAGCTAGCCGGGCGAGGTGGCGGGGGCTTGTAGTCCCAGCTACTCAGGAGGCTGAGGCAGGAGAATGACGTGACCCCCGGAGGCGGAGCTTGCAGTGAGCTGAGATCCGGCCACTGCACTCCAGCCTGGGCGACAGAGCGACACTCCGTCTCAAAAAAAAAAAAAAAAAAAAAGTTTCTAACGATTAAAAAGGCCTATTTCGTACTAGAAGTAGGGTACTTCTATAACAAAATATAAAATGTAGGAGTGGTTTTAGAATTGGTCAGTGGAAGATGCTGAGGAAATTTTACGGAGAGTTATTAAAAAGCCTATAGTGTCTTGGACAGACTGTTAGTAGAAATAGAGACATTAAAGACAGTGCTGGCTAGACGTCAGAAGAACGAGAGGAACATTATAGAAAAATTCTGGATTGTCTTAACAAATGCCTTAAATCACTATTAGCATACATTTATTAGAATTCTAGACTTTAAGAATTATGTAGTGACCACCCAGAAGAAGTGTAGGGCGTGTTATTGGAAACTAGAAGAAAGAAGATTTTTTTTTTAATGTGATTACTGAAACTTTGGCCAAATGTGTCCTGAAATTATGTGGAAAGCAGAACTTGTACATGACAAATTGGATACAGAGCTGAGGAGATTTCTAATTAAAGTGTTGAGGACACTCCCTTGTTTCTTGCTGCTTATAGTAAACTGAGAGGAAAGAGATCAGTATAGAAAAGAACTAATCAACAAAAAGGAACCAAAGTTGATGATTTGAGAAATTCTCAGCCTGCCCTGATGCTGAAAGGCATTCAAATTTCATGCAAAAGTATGACATAAAAAAGATCAAAAGTATGCCTCACAGATTTTTTCAATCTGACTTGAGAGACCAGGCATTGTCCCTTAGCCATGTCAGCAGAAGCAAAAAATAGAGAAATGATTATCTCAGAATCACCTGTGGATATGTTTTTGTCTAAGAGTCAACTCCTGTGAAATCCACATTAGGCCAACAAGGTTCCATCAGTGAGAACATAGTCAGGTTGGACTGAACATAAGTTTACAGTGAGCCGAGATCGTGCCACTGCACTCCAGCCTGGGCGACGGTGAAAGATCTTATCTCAACGAGAGAGAGAGAGAGAGAGAGAGAGAGAGAATACAAACTGAAAGTAGGTCACAAAGCCCACAAGATTTTACTGACAAAGTATTACAGCACTCAGCTTTATTTATTTATTTATTTATTTATTTATTTATTTATTTATTTATTTATTTATTTTGCACACCTTTCATGAAAATGGAAGCATGACTCATAGGGTGGAAGTCAGAGCATCAAGGATGGTGCTGACATCCCAGAGGTCAATAATGACAGCCATAGAGGATTATTTCCAGGACTTAACCCTAATTAAGAAACTGTGACTCTAGTTTGCCCATCTGGATTACAAAACTGCTTTGGAACAGTGACTCTAGTTTACATTCCATTTTCTATCTTTTTGAACTATTCTCTCTTTATTTTAAATATCTATAATTGTTAACCTGTGGATATCCCATTGTTGTATACAGGAGGTATTGCAACAAATAACTTATTCAGTTAGTTTTAAAGTACCTTTTCAGAAAAAAACCTTATTCAGTTAGTTTTAAAGTACACTTTCAGAAAAAAATGTGTCACAGGAGTTGTACTTAATGAATGTGTACTCAGGACATCCATTTTACCAAACTTACATGAGAAATTTTTTCTTTTGAGCCTAGAATATTAGGATAAAATATTGAATTTGAGGTGATGCTATAATGGGATGATATCCTTAGGAACTGTGGGAAGGAGTGGATATATTTGTAAGGGACCTGAATATTTGGGATCAGAGTGTGGACAATGGTGAGCAGAATTCTAAGATGGTCACAGATTTCTTATACCCTCTTACTTGATATATAGCTTAAAGAACTATGAATTTGATAGTTTTTAATGTCTGTGATTATATTATTTAATAAGAAACAATTGACCTTAAATTAAAGACATTATCCGGGTGGACCTTGAGCCCTTTAAAAGCTGAGATATTTCTGCAGCTGGTCACAGAAGTGGAAGTCAGAAACTCCACGGATAAGCAGGATTTGACGTGGCCTGCTTACTTACTAATGGAAAGCATCATGTGGTAAGGAAGGCAGATGGCTTCTAGGAGCTGACAGTCAGCAAGAACTCATGAATGTCAGTTGTACAGTTACAGAACTGGATTCTGTCAATAATAATGATTATGGAAGCAATTTTACCCCCAGAGCCAACAGACAAGAAATAAATATGGCAAATACTCTGATTTCAGTATTGTGATATACTTAGCAGAGAACCAAATACCCTGCACTAGATTTGGAATGACAAAACTGTAACTTAGTAAATGGATATTCAGCTGCTAAGTTTATAGGAAGTGGTTATATCACAATAAAATGCTAATATAAATGTTGTCTTTTGATTATCAAAAAGTTAATTTTCATGAAATTATCCTTTTTTGTCATTCATATTTTTTGAGTTCTAAAACATCTTCGCCTAGGCTTAGGTCATGAAGATTTTTTCCGTTTAAGTTTTCATGTTTTTATGTCTGTGATTTATCTCAAATAAATTTTTGTTATAGAGCTATTTGGCATTTATGGTTCCTTTTTTTCCTTTTTTTTCAGATATCAATAGGTGAATAGATAGACCGAGGTACACCCACATAATGGAATATTATTGAGTGATAAAAAAGTGAGCCCTCAAGCTATAAATCATGGAGAAATCTCAAATGCATATTACTAAGTGAAAGAACCAATCTGAACAAAAGCTAGAAACTGCATGATTCCAATTATTTATGTCCTGTCATCTGATATTATGTAAGATACAATAGTGCTCATAATGATTCACTAGAAATTATTATAATTGTGATATTAGACTGGAAGTTTACTTATATAATCTGTACCTCAGGATTGGGATGAAAGGCTTTACAGTGTATCTCTAAACTTATATAAACATTTCTCTGGGAAGCATAACTTTATAGGTGACTCTAAACTTCCAAACAAATATTTTAAATCAGTCAAGTCCGGGGGGATTCACTAGATTTTTAAAGGACAAATTATGTTCACAAAGAAAGAAGCACTGTTTGCAAACCTAGTACAACACTTTTATTAAATATTTACTAATTTTTAATGATTTATTCACAGAGAACTTTTTTTAGAAATACAGTGATACCTGGATTAGTTAAAAATTGATGAGTCTAAAACTGCATCGCATACCTATTATTCAACCTGTTTCGCCTTTACAAGTTTATGGACACTTATCCATACATGCACACTCATACCATGTTCCTTTTTTTTAAGCTTCATATTCATGCTATAGATAATGTATCAGTTGGAATATTTTTAAACTGTACGGTTTCTCTACTCTGGCCAAGGACATAGCTGAGTTCTTCCTATGTTTCAGTCTTTACTTTTCCATTATCAGTGAATCATGATTCATGAAACAGCAAATTTAAGTTCCATCTATCAAAAACCAATTTGTGAGAAATTGTCATATATACAGCATTATAAAGAACTGGTTCTAAATTCTAGAATCATATAGCAAAAATGTGACTGTAACAATTTTGGTTTTGTCTGTTACCCTTATCTCCTAATATATACTGAGATTTCTTCTGAACCTGAAGTATTTTAGCTTTCATTTCATAGAGAGTAATGAAAAAGGAACAACAAAAGCATTGCTTCAGTCTGTAAACAAGTTTTATATTACTAGTAATATTACAAGGAACTAAGAGACCAAATTTATTTTGGAAAAACTAAATCATTGTTATAATATAGAGATTTTTTGAATGATTGAATTATTTTTGTTTTTAATTCGATATTCTTTTTACCTCAACCTAGAGAATTGCAGGGTACATGGGTTTAAATGGATAATTAAAATAGTAATAGGGACTGAATAAAATGATTTCTATGATTGTGTTAATCAGTAAGATGAATATTAAACATTTTAGTTATTTAGATATTCTAATTAGATAAAATGATGGCATCACAACAACTGAACATCAAGTTGACTGATGAAATATTTCACTTTTCAGTCATTGAAAGATCTTCTGTCTCTACTAATGGATCAACAAGTATTCTTTTTATTGATTGCTCTACTAAAAATGAAATATATATATATATATTTAGGTGATTATAAAAACTCAGAGTTTCTGATTATGGATTTATAGAGAAATAGGTGTTCATAATCTAAGATAAGATAATTTAGAGGCATTTAGAGGATTACCTTTTTAAAAGCATTAAACATTGTTAGGAAGATTGATATATTAAAGAGGAATCGGTGATTTAGGATAATTTTTATTAGAACAAATAACATGCTGTAAAATAATATTTGTGTTAACATGGATTATTGAAGTAAACAATAGGGAATCAAATGACATTCTGGTAAATATTCAATATTAAATACAGACATATAATTCTATTCATGTGTCATAATGTTTTTCTTGCATTTCATGATTATTATCAGAGTGAGGCAAATATAAAATAATCTATATATGTTATGGCATATTTAAAGTGATAAATATTGTATTTAACAAAGAAATGTGGAAAATAATCAAATGATAATAAAATCAATAAAACAAATTCTGATTTTATTTTAACCTGTTCATATTAAATCATCCAAATATCCCTTGGAAAACATTAGATTATTTAGTGATTTTTACACTTACTATAGCAAAGTATGAGTTCTGTTAGCCTCTGGAATGTACCTTACTCAAACGGGTTCGTGGATCCCGTTAAGGAGGTAAAGGTAAATAAATTATTATCTGTTCAACTACAATATGTATTTATGTTTTAGTTTTGTTTTGTTTTCTAGACAGAGTCTTGCTCTGTTGCCCAGGTTGGAGTGCAGTGGTGCCATCTTGGCTCACTGTAAATTCTGCCTCTCGGTTCAGTGATTCTCCTGCCTCAGTCTCCCTAGTAGCTGGAACTACAGGTGCACGCCACCACACCTGGCTAATTTTTGTATTTTTAGTACAGATGGGGTTTCACCGTATAGGCCAGGCTGATCTCAAACTCCTGACCTCAAGTGATCCACCCAGCTCGGCCTCCCAAAGTGCTGGGGTTATAGGTGTAAGCCACAATGTGTATTTCTATCAACCACATATATGTAATTGTTCAATGGAAAGTCGTGTTAGTGTGACAAGAAATAAGAAAGTTGTGTTAGCTCATCAACCTTTTGACCTAAGTAAAAGAAACATAATTGGAGAGTTGTATTACTCCCTTTGACAGAAAAGAAAAAAGCATTTAATTCTGCTTTATACACAAATGGGAACTCTCTTAGCTAGGATGAGGCACTTTATTTATTTATTTATTTATTTATTTTTGAGACAACATCTCACTCTGTTGCCCAAGCTGGAGTGCAGTGGTGCAATCTCAGCTCACTGCAACCTCCATCTCCCGTGTTCAAGCGATTCTTCTGTCTCAGTCTCCCAAGTAGTAGCTGGGACTACAGGCATGTGCCACCAAGTCTGGCTAATTTTGTATTTTTAGTAGAGATGGGGTTTCACTGTGTTGGCTAAGCTGGTCTTGAATTCCTGACCTCATGATCCACCCACCTCGGCCTCCCAAAGTGCTGGGATTACGAGCATGAGCCACCACAGCCAGCGAATGAGGCACTTTAAGTAGAACATTTTGAGCTCTACTTTCATAAAATTAGAAATGATTGCCTAATAAATCTAGTTCCAGTTAGGATGTGAGATTTCTCTCATCATATACAAGACAGCATCAGATAAACAAATAAAATCACACTTTGCTTTAAAGTCATCTAAGTGTATTGGATATAAGAATGTCTGGAAGACCCAATTCCCAA
Source organism: Piliocolobus tephrosceles (assembly GCF_002776525.5). NCBI lineage: Eukaryota > Metazoa > Chordata > Mammalia > Primates > Cercopithecidae > Piliocolobus > Piliocolobus tephrosceles. Next base: position 97,041,670 of record NC_045437.1, on the reverse strand, counting down.
GAGAAATGAGCTCTACATAAACTAGAAATGACTGGGGGATGCAAGTTAAGGGAGGACTGAGGAATATACCTGCCATAGAAGAAGAGATTTTTGGGGATGGGAAGAAAGAAGCTAAACTTGTAATGAATGCTTGGGTTGAGATGACTGTTTGGAATCTGGAAGAGCCTCAGGGTAGAAATAAATCTCTTGGCCACACAGTTATAACCTATAAGAATTTGCTAAGTTAGCATCTGCGGTTCTGCATGGGAAACACAGACAGCCATCATAATCTCATTTAGGTTTAGATTCAAGGACTCAGCTAGTATTGAATTCAGAGTTGAATTGAAATTAAATAAAGCTTCCAACCAGCCCCAGCTCAGCTCGACTTATAATTAGCTTCATTATTTAACTCCCGGCAAAAGGAGTTAAGATGGAAATTTACTGGAAAAACAAACTACATTACAACAAAATTAAGCACTTTAATCTTTATTGATTATTTTATGAAAAGAAGTTAAAAATATCAAAAAATACATAAAAAGATGCAGAAAATTGCAATTTGTAATAAAAGGACAATGATAGTCAATAGAGGGGGATTCTCAGCTTCAGTGTAGGATAGCCTGGAAAGAGCACTGTTCCCATTCTTACAGTATGTAAAACCCAGATGACCTGTATAATACAACTGGCACTAACTGAGTATCAATTGACATTAGAATATTACTGGGGTAGGATGAGAAGATGAAGGGAGACCTTCTCTGGGCACAAGTGTAAGGGGAAGTCTGTAGTTGAGGGTGAAGCAGACTTTGAGAAAATCTCCCAGATAACCAGCCCACATCCTAAGCACAAAGTGATTCAAGAACAATTTGAGGTTTGTAGTGCACTGAAGGTAACCATAAGAGGAGCAAAACCAAAACACAGCTCAATTTCTGACCATATTGACTGAACTCAACAGATTAAACAAATTCCAAAATTGAAACAAAAACATCTGATTTGAAGAACTCCTTGGATAAAAGAAACTTTAGTTTGAATACAGCAGAAAAAAAGGCCACTGTACTCAGAGACAGAAAAACTTAAAAAGTCCAAACAAGCACAGAAACAAAGAGATGAGAACAATAACTGAAGAGAATTAGCAACATAAGGAAAATTTCAAATGATTTACCCTAAATGTAATTAAAATTCCAGAAAAGGGGAGAGGAACTAAGAGGAAGGAATATTTGAAGATATAGTGGAGAAATCATTCCAAATATGATTAAAAATAAACCAGCAAAATAACCTACCGATTTAAAATGTTCAGAGAGCCTCAGGCAGGACAAATGACATGAAATGCATATCTAGGCCCATCATAATCATACAGATAAAAAACTAAAGAAAAAGAAACATTTCATAAAGCTGCCAGAGTAAGACAATTAACATTCAGGGAAGCAATAATGTCTGCCTTCTTATCACAAACAGAGGAAGACAAAAAGAAAACAAAATGATGTATTTATGTGATACAAATAATAACGGTCTAGAATACCATAATCAATGAAGACACCTTTCAAAACTGAAGGTGAAATACAAACTCTTTTCAGAGAAAATAAAAGTGAGATTATCTGCCCTTAGCAGATTATACTGCAAGAACTCATGAAGTTATACAGGCAAAAGAAACATGATTGAGACACACATCCAAAGGATGAGATTAAAAACACCAAAAACTGTAAATATTTTGTTAGATGTAAATTATTACTTTTTCTTAATTTCCACAGAACAGTATGTATAAAGTAAAAATAGGAACAATTTATTGTAGGGTTTATGAAATGTGCTGTTTAACATATGTCAACAACAACATACAATCAAGAGTGGTATAACTAGGATTATAAGGTTGATAAGAATCATAGTGCACATCAACTGGTGTAATATTAATAAATATAGACCACAATGGTGCTATGAACATAAACGTCTTTGATACACAATATGCATGAGTACTCCTCTTTTGGAGTAAAATTTATTAGTATGTGCATGCAAGATTTCAAAACATATTGTCAAGCAAATTGGTTGCACCAACTTATACTTCCTTCAGTTCTATGTGAAAGTTTCCATTGCTCCTTGTTCACCTCAATCAGAAGTTTTCAGTCTTTTCAATTTTAGCCATTTATTTTGTATTATCACTTAGTGTTTTTGATTTCTGTTTCCCTGATGACTAATAAGAATGATCATCATGTCATGTATTTTTTTTGATACTTGACTATTCTGGGTTGTTTCTGTTTAAGTATCTTGTGTATATTTTCAATGTCATTTTTCTTACCGATTTGCAGGAAAATGTTCTCATTAATGGTCCGTGTTAGTTATGTCTGTTCCAAACATCTTGTGCTGCTCTGTGATTGGTATTTCATTTTTCTTATGTTTTGGATAAACGAATGTTTTTAATTTTAATACAATAAGAACTCTGATGTATTAATTATTTACTTTGTAGTTAGTATAATTTGTGTCCATTAAGGATTGTTTGCTCACCCCAAACTCATGAAGACATGCTAATATAGTATATTATAGTAACTTCATTGTTTTACTTTAATATTTAGATCTGCAATCTAACTGTAGTTTATTTTGTATAAGGCCTTAGACAGAGTAAATTTTTAATCTTTCTCGTATTGATTTACAATTGATTTAGTACTGTTTACTGAAAAGACTTTTTTTTTTTTTCTGCTTTGCTCTGTTATGGCTCCTTAGTATTAATCAAGTGTTTAAATATGCATAGAACTATAATTTATAGTAAGATCTTATTATGATATTACCTCCAATTCTACATGTTAACAGGTAAAAGAGAGTTTAGACATTTGCAGAAACTTTTCTCTGCTTTTCAGGGATTGTCTTTCAAACCATTGTCACAATATGGATTAAAGAAAGCCAGATTTGAGACTCTTACTTAATCACTGTTCTGTGTGTTTCAGATGGTAATTGGCTTCATTTTCTTGGGTATCCATACCTCATTTCTCAGTTTATGAGTGAAATAATGTAATAGGGTATTAAAATGTGTGTGTTTAAAATGTTAAGAACATTATTTCTACTCTAGTAGCCCATGAATTAATCTTTAATTTATGTCATTGAGTAGGCATAGATAGAAGTTAAATGAAAAGTCAGATGCGAAAAATTTTATGAAGACATGTCTTTAGAGGATAATATTGTTGATGGACATTATTGCTATAAATAATCTTGCAGTTTTCTGTTAGTCAACACGTTTAAGAGTTTCCCTGAGGAAATATCTGGAAGTAGAACTTTTAGAGTAATAGAGAATTCTTTAAAATTCTCTTTCTTTTAAACTGTAATTGATGATGGATGCCCATTTTCTCCCTAAATTTTTAGTATTCCCATCATCTGGAAGACTAATTTGCTCTGAATCCTCATCAATAATGTATGTGATCAAATTTTTGAATTTATAAAAATGTGCTGGTGTGAAATTTGACCTTAAGATTGTTTAAATTTGTGACCTTTTGGTTAATATTCAGGTTGAACATGTTTTATTTAGCCAATTAAATTTTCTCTTCTATGTAGTACTAATTTAAAAATTTGTGTTGGCCGGGTGTAGTGGTGTGTGCTTGTGGTCTTAGCTACATGTGAGTCTGAAGGAGGAGGATTGAGCCTGGGATATTGAGACTGCAGTGAGCTGCGTTTGCACCACTGGCTTCAAGCCTGGGTGACAGAGTGAGACCCAGTCTGAAAAAAAAATTGTCTTTTTTTTTTAGGTCCTCTGTGTATTTTTGTAATGTTATTATTGTTTTTAGTCATCCTTTATTTTTAGAGATATTAATCAATTAGGACTATTATGTGTTAAAAATGCCCTCTTCCAGTTTTCATCTTACCCTTCTACTTGCTTTATATTATACTTTATAGTTTATATTTTACAAATATATAATATATAAATGTGTAATATTATATATTTATAATTTATGTTATAACTTTATAATATATAATGTATACTTATAATTTATGTAAAAATATAAAATTTATATTTTATATAAATTAAAATTGATATAATTTATATATACAAATTATATATAAATGCTTTTTATAATTTATAATTAATACATATTTATAATTTATATTGATGTTATTTATATTGTACTTTGATGAATAGGAGATTTCAAAATTTCATATTTTCATCTTTCTCATAATAGTTGGTAATTAACCTGGAAAGGATTTTGGTATATGTGTGGTTGTCTTCAAATTTCTCTTGTATATCTCAATTCATTATTTGTTGAAAATTTCTTTATTAAACAAAATGCTAGTTGTGCCATAAAATTACTATTAGATTCTATTGATTCTAATCTAATTCAATTTTAATATTCTACTTTCTAAATTATAAATGTCATTCAAAGTCTTGTTTTCATATATTGTCCTCACTGTGCCTTGATTACTCCATAATCTTTACTTTTTCATAAAATTTCAGAAAATGTTTGTGAAGTTTTAATCAATTACACACACACATACACACACACACACACACACACACAATTCTTATTATATTTTTGTTTTCAGTGAATCTATAGAATAACTTGGGTAGAGCTGACAACTTTAGCTATTGAAACATCCAATCATGAAGGTTTCTCTATATTTTTAAACTATTCTTTACTGTATGAAATTTCAATAAAGATTTACACTTTTCTATATAATTTTTTTTTTTTTTTTTTTTTTTGAGACAGAGTCTTGCTCTGTCGCCCAGGCTGGAGTGCAGTGGCGCGATCTCGGCTCACTACAAGCTCCGCCTCCCAGGTTTTAGGCCATTCTCCTGCCTCAGCTTCCCGAGTAGCTGGGACTACAGGCGCCCGCCATCTCGCCCGGCTAGTTTTTTGTATTTTTAGTAGAGACGGGGTTTCACCGTGTAGACCAGGATGGTCTCGATCTCCTGACCTCGTGATCCACCCGTCTCGGCCTCCCAAAGTGCTGGGATTACAGGCTCGAGCCTCCGCGCCCGGCCTAAAATTGTTACCTATCCTTTTGTTTGATCTATACCTTGCACCAGACATAAAAATGTACTCAAAATCTACTGTAGACCAAAACTAAAAACTTAAATTATAAAACCTCTGAAAAAAAATATAGACAGCGTTAGTAACTTAGGGTAGGCAAAAACTTTTTAAATAAGACACAAATAGCACTAACCATAAATAAAGGAAAATGACAAACTGGACTTTACAAAATTTTTAACTTTGAATCTTTGGTGAGAGTTTCAATAGACGGGTTAAAACTATTTGCAAATCATAGATCTATTAAGAACATTATATGCAGAATAAATAAATAATTTTCAAAACTTAAGGAAACAATTCAATTTTAAAAAATTAAATAGGCAAAATATTTGGACAATCATTTTATGAAAGAAAATATATGGATAGCAAATAAACACATATAGAGTTGCTCTGCATCATTAATCATTAGAGAAATGTAAATTAATACCACAATAAGAAACATATATATATATATATGAGCAAGTAAGATACAAAAGACTGACAATACCAAACATTGGCCAGGATGTGGAGGGCTTTATTTCTGGTAATACTTATACAATGATGAAAATACTTTCAAATATTCCTAATCAAATGCTCTCACTGTATTACAATTTTCATTCAAAACATGTATCATTTACTTGTAAAAAAGTGTTGCTAATTTGAAACTGTAGACTACAGCATATGTCTTATTTTTCTCCCTTAAACATCTGTTTGGGCACCATTTACTGAGAAGAACTTTTCATCATAAATTATATCAGCAAATTTGGAACAACTGTTTTGAATGAAATACTGAACAGCTAGCTGTGCAGGGCAACTATCTGATGCCCCAGACCCATTTCATGTAAAGTATTTTCAAGATTATATTCCATTCTAAACATCAGGAGTATATAACATTAATCTCATTGATATAAATGTATAGTACATTGTGAATATTGGCTCAATGTCTTAAAAAACATCTTTTCATTTATGAATCATGGCCAATACAGGTAGTACAAACTAGATAACTTTATCACAATTTTAATGCCAGTGAAATAAACCAATATAACCATGATTACATTGTCCTCATCCCTGAAGCATGCTATTAATTTTAATAATATGATTTCTTATTGAATGTACATCATTTATAAACTAATATTCCTTCTAGTAACACCTAAGAATTATAATTTGGGGCATCTCATTTTTGAATCAGACTCTAAAAATTCCATCATATATTTAGAAAAATTTGTCTGTCTTTATAGATATCTCAACATCATTTTCTAGCAGATAAATGAATTTTAGTTTATTCCTACATTGTTTTCTGTGTGTCGTTTTAGTGATTGTGTGTAGTTGGAATGGAAAATATTTTCTCATTGGTATGTGATTATTAGATTAGAAATCATAAAAGAGGTTTACAAATATATATATATATTGCTAAATTTAATGAATTTGTCAAATATTGAAAGGATAATTATATTTCTTTAAATATCATTGAAATTGTAGAGGTGTGACTTTACAAATGGTTACATTTGTTAACCATTAGCAAATATCTCAAAGTGCAATATACATTAGCACAACCTATTAGTAATGATAGTAGGTTAAAATCATAGCCGCTATGATGACTTTTGCTGACTTTACATATTATTTGACTGTCCTTATTTAAAACACTTAGTATGACTTATATTCTTTAAGAAATTAAGATAAATATCAGGTCTGTCATTTTCTCATTTTCTTGAATATTCAATATTAGCAATGCTTCAATATATGATTTTTCTGCAGAAATTTTTAAAAACTATATTTTTATTTTTGAGCATCAGTTTAATTGAAGTTAGAAATATAAATTATGTTAGCACATATAGAATTATTACTTATAGAATATACAATAATAAATATAAAATAAGTATACATTAAACATATATTTGTATATAGAGTTCTAGTTTAACTTCAATTAAGCTAAAATGTATCTGATATATAGCTTACCTAGTATATATTTCTAACTTCAATTAATTTTTACATATCTACATACATTTTTAGTTTCTATTAAAATTAAAGGAATTGTAATCATATATTCCATTAATTCAATTATTTTGACACAGGTACACTGTCATTACATCACCCTGAAGATGAATATTTGAACCTTCTTCACATTATGGAAGTAACACTTTTCCAGTATGATACCATATGTGGTAATCATTCCTTTACTTAATACATTTTTTAGTACCACCTGTCTGCTAGATACTATATAGCAGTGAGTAAAAGACAATGTCTTTTCTCTAACAGTGCTGACATTTTAGAAGTAGTAATCAGGCAATAAACAAGGAAGTATAAAATATAATACTAGATAGTAATAAATGCTAAGAAGTAAAATAAAGCAGATAACTAGAACAGAATGTAATATGAGTCAGAATTTTAATAAAATAGGTCAGAGGAGGATTTTCTTATGAAGTGACACTTTAGCAGACATCTGAATAAAGTGTTAATGGGCACTGTCATAGTCTGCTGCTATAACAGAATACCACAGACTGGGTAATTTATAATGAATAGAAATGTGTTCCTTACTGTTCTGGAGACTGGAAAGATGAAGACAAGGTGCCAGCAGTTTTGGCTGTCTCGTGAGGGCTTTCTTGCTGTATCCTCACATGATGAAAGGTGTAAGAGCAAAAGGGAACTGATGCTGTGTTCTCATATGGCATAAAAGGGAACCCAATCCCACAAGCCCTTTTTATAACAGCATTGATGTATTTATGAGGGCAAGGCCCCACCTCCCAACACTGTTGCATTGGGGGTTAATTTTCAAACACATGAATTTTAGGGAATGCATTCACACCCATAGCAGGTGCCATGTCAATACCCGGGAAAAGAATTGAGAAGCCAGAAGTAGGTGTTTTTAAATTGTGTTTAAAGAACTGTAAGGAATGCAGTCTGATTGAAATGGCATGTGCAAGGAAAATAGAGATATAAAGTAAGGAGATTTTTAGGTGCTAGTTCATATGATGAGGTAGCCATTGTAAGGTGGTCAGATATTGTCCTTTGTGTGTGTGTGTATATATATATAAACTATTGGAGAAGCTACATGGAGAAAGAATATGATAAGCTTGACATATTCAAAAGGTCATTTAGATTCCCTAGAGATGAATACTACACCTGGAAAAGAAAAAGTGGGCACAGAGAAGTAAGTTGACTTTAACAGTAGTATAGACAGCAAAGGATATTGACTGGAACCTGTGACTGAAAAGCAAGAGGATCTACTGATGCATTTGATGTAAATTAAAGAGATGATTCAAAATGCCACAAAGTTTTTTTGACCAAGCATCTGGACAAGAGGAAGTGCGGTATTTGGAGGTAGAAATGTGTATTTTAATTTTAAGCAAGTAATATTTGGATACTTATTAGTCATCTAAGTGGAAATGTCAGGCAGGCACTAGGATATATGATTCAAGATTTTAGGAGAGTTGTCAGAGTTATAGATATAATCTGGAAGGTAAGGTATCAAAGTATATGTGTTTTTTAAACTTAGGGAGTGAATGAGATCACCAAGGAAGAGGATGTAAAGAGAGAAGGTACTGAGAACAGAGATTGGGAAGAAAAGAATTAAGTAAATGAGATTGAAAAGAAGTGAAGTGTTATGGAAAACCAGGTCAGTGAGGTGACCTGGAGATGAAGTACAGGAAGTATTTAAAGAACTAGGCAACAGCCAGCTGTAATAAATATCACTCAGAACTTGAGTACAATAAAAACTAAGAATTCAGCAGTGGAGGTGAACAAATTATCTTGTCAAGAACAGTGTCAGAAGAATATTGGGGATAAATTGCTTTTTATTAGCTGAAAAATTAGAATATGGGGAAAGTTGATAATACTGAAAAGTAGAAATTTAAGCAACGTAGTTTTTAATATAATTTTTAATTATATAGGAGATTATGTAATTCCCTTATCTATTTCTTGATTATTTTCTGTGAACTAAGAGTGATTTATCTTTATTATGAGTTGGACTTTCAAGTTAATATGAAAATGTAATATTTATGGCTTCTCATGCTGCTGTGTCAGTAGAGATATCATACACTTGACTTTATAGCTCTGCTTTTATGACAAATTTGTTATTTTTGAAATGAGATGTCAAAAGCGTAGGGTAGTTTTTATAATCTCCAATATAGAAAATAGTGATTAACAGGACTTCAACAGTGCTTTTATAAAGTTTACAGGTTTACAGTTACATGTGAAATCCATTATTTTACACTGAGTACTTATAATTGCCATGAAACCATATAGAATATATGTATATGCATAAAAATAAAAATTCCTTTGACTCCTACAGGTTATTCTGAAGAGCATCTGAGTGGATTGTATCTCCCTTTAATTTTATTTTGCTTCTGTATTGAACACTTCTGTTGCCTGGAGGTTTTCCTAACACTAGGGTGATATTTGGCAGATTTTAAGGTGTCTTGTATAGTAGAAACAATGTAGAATCTTTGCCATCAATGTTTGCTGAGTATAATTTTTAAAAATATAAATTTAAGTTGGGAGATAACACTATTGCATTATTAAAAATATTTTATCTTCAAGGATATTTGTGTGTATTTTGATACATACAAAATACAGATGTGATTTTCTTGTAAGCAGTACATCCAATAAACTTGGCTCATAGGACATAAAAAAAGTAATTTTATTATTCTTTCCTTCTTACTATTTAAAACGTGTTTAGTAGACAGAGTTTTCATTATGACAGTGCATAAAATCTCTGGGAGGAATAATGACTTTTATAATTACTCTAAAATAATGAATAGTCTTTTATTTTAAATCCAAAAGTAAGTCTCAATTAAGTAAAATCTCCAGTTTCATGAATTAATTGTAACTACAATTTGGTTTTGATTTAAACATTTTTTCTTCACTCTCCCTGATGGGTCATATTCATGTAGGGTGTATTTATGCTAATAGCAGATGTGATGAAGGTTGTGAATAATTTCCTTTTCTTCTGGCCTGCTTCTCATGATTTTTGACCATTTTAGGGTTGAGAACATGGCTATCAAATAGGGGAAAATAGAGACTTCCTTAAGTTATAGTTATTTAAGGTGTGAGTTAAACACTAATCTTAGGAAGGATTTAAAACTGATTCTCATGTAGGACATTTTATGGTGTTTTAGAGGTTCTCTACTGTTCTCCTCTACCCACAACATCCATTTCAAACAATACAGATTTTATACTCTCGCTGCTGCTTTTTCATCACTTCCTAAGGAGTTTCCTCACTGGTTCCTGTCATCAGAAGATTTTTAGGGACTGAATATAAAATTTTAATATAGAATTATTTTCTATATGACTCATCTCAGTCCATTGGAAATACAATTTGCCATCTTGTGGGTGATGTTAGTTCCTAAAATCTCTCTCTCTTTCTCTCTCTCGCTCTCGCTCTCACTCTCGCTCTCGCTCTTGGTCTTGCTCTGGCTCTGTGCCTTACATCTCTACCTCTATCTCATGTGTTACCATAGTCCAATGGTGGCAGAATCTAGTCTTAGATTCTTCAGGCATAGTCGGCGCAATGGCTCCCGTCTGTAATTCCAGCACTTTGGCAAGCTGAGACGACGGATCACCTGAGGTCAGCAGTTCGAGACCAGACTGGCCAACGTAGCAAAACCTCATCTCTACTAAAAATACAAAAATTAGCTGGGCGTGATGATGTGAGCCTGTAATCCCAGTTACTTGGGAGGCTGAGGCAGGAGAATCGCTTGAACAACCCGGGAGGCGGAGGTTGCAGTAAAACAAGATCGTGCCACTGCACTCCAGCCTGGGCTACTTCATCTCAAAATGAAACAAAAACAAACAAAAATATTATTCAGCCCTGAGTGTCAGATGCAAGTCCAAAGGATCCTATTAAATGCAGGTGGCAAGTATCACTACTGTAAAGCTGTCTCACCGTTGCCTTTTTCATTAGTCTTATGGTGAGGGGCTCACACAAATTCCTCTCTCTCCTTCTTGTGAGGGTTAGAATTCACAGCAAAGTAGCAAATCTTTCTACAAACACATTTGCCACAATTTTCTTTGCACAGAGTCTCTCTTTAATGTTTTCATATGTTTAAAGTTAATGAGAGATTTCAAGAGCCACCTAAATGGTTCCAATTGATTTCCTTCATAAATTTCTGTTTTTGTTTGCCCATCTCACTTTGATATTTTATATGTATTTTAGGGTACCAGTCAATACTTCCAGTTTAACACTGTATAGTACTGGCATGATAATTCTTAAGTTCATATTATGCTTATCTAATCATTTGAAGTCATAGAAAAATTACTGTGGTGTTCTTGATTGCACATCCATGCCAGTATCTTACTCATGTGTTTTCTATTAGATTTTAAAATAAAATTGTCTTATTATAAACTTATTTTTTTTTTGTTTTAAATTTCAAGCACTTAAGGATCTTGAAGTAAATATAGACATTTTAGGTCATTAAACATAAGGAATTTTTACAAGTAATCCTTTCTATGATACATAAGAAAATAACGTAAGTTTATTATAGTGTGAAAACTTATTGTAATTTTACTTCAGTAATTCCAACAGTATTCCATCAGTGCTTATGAAACATCATGCATTTAAGTGCTGGTGTTTTTTGCTACTAAGCAGGAGAATAGAATTCTTTCCAAGGAAGCTTTTCTCTATAAAGCTATAGATGCTAGATCACTTTGAAGATTTATGACTTAATGTCTTACAATGAAATAATATGGTTCCTCTGAAGCTTACATTATTTGACAAACATTATTTAATGTATAAAAGTCTGAGTAGAATCTCTAAAGTGAAGGGAACAAAAGTCAAAGGGGAATATTGAATATTTTTTGACTTCATGTGAATATTATCCATGCTCTAATAATTGTCATTTCTATGAAGCTGTGAATTCAATAATAAACTGATCTTATTTGCACTAGAAGCAAGTTTGGGCATTGCCTATGGAAAAGGTTAATCAGCCTGTTTGCCATTATTACTGGTTTCATGTTTTTCTACTTTTAGACAAAGTATGTTTCTGTTTTTCGAAAATGTATTTCGTGGATGAAGATTACTCTAGTAAACTTAGTCTATACCTTTCAGTACAATTTCCTGGTTTATAAAAAGGATTATTTCCTCTTTAGAGTTAAAAAATGTGATATCTACTCAAAAATAGAAGGTGCAGATCCTGCATACAGGAAAATTTCTTTGTAGAAGACAGAATTGATTAGTCTAGTATATTTAATGTAAAAATTTGACTAAAATATTAATGTGTGATATTCTGACATTTTGGCCATTTTGTGCGTATTAAAAATAAACCACACGAGCAATCAGTTTGTTTTCTTAGGTGGGGTTCATTCGAGCAATTGCAATTTTACTAATGACAGATTTATTGCAATGACAGATAGATGTGAAAATTTAGAATTTGTGAAAATTAATTGGAATATTTTAAAATTGGATATTGAAAATATAAACGTGAATGAGAAGTTTTCACCTGGAGGGAACTGTTTAATCACTGAGTTACAAATCAAAGTTATTTTGGTTAATAGAGATATGTGTCTGGTGTTATAGATGCAAAGACAGTGTAATATAAACACACCTTTTAGTACCCTCTGATTCTCGAATAGTTTTCACTTTTTCTAATTTTATATAATTAAAAAGTTATTTCCTGCTCTACCAAATGTATGATTGATATTTGTAAGAGATTTATACTGAATTAAATACCAATATTACTATCTTATTATTTAAAAGAACATACATGATTTATGCAAGTAAATATATTTAAAATATACTTTCTACTCTCATAAAAATTAAGAAAATAGTCTGATATTCAAATATCTCAATTTCAGCAATTTTACATGCAACTGTATTCAAGGAGATGAATCACTTCATTACCATACAATATAACTATTCTGTTTTCAAATTTGTGGGAAATTTCAGAGAAGAGCTCTTACATCCAACCTTCCATAAAATGATTCTGTACACATTGTTAGTGCTTAATCTCAAGATTCTTAAAAGTTCTAGTAAATAGTCTTTTAGGTAAAAGATGAAGCCTGAATCTTCATGAATATGGACAATATAATTATCTTCCTCAGATGTTTCAGTTTTATAAATGCTTTCAGTTGTTCCCAATAGCCACATATCTCTAGATACCTAGTTAAATTAGTAAGAGATTTACACACAGATATTTTGGTAAAACTATGCTGCAACATTTATTTTGATTTATATTTGAGTCTATAAGAAGTTACTTTCTTTTCAGCATACAGGCAACTTCAAGGCAAAAGACTGTGGGAAGAAGAAATCAAAGGCCATTTTCCTCTTATTTTCCTTACTTATGGCAATCATGATCATCCTTTTTTTGTTATAAAATGCTAAATAACAGCTGAATTTGATTTAATTTGTTATTTGTTTTTAGTTGAATTTTAAACTTCTGTTCATAGAGTGAAAAGCCATCAGTAGACAAGAGAAATAAATAAATTATATCTAATTTTCACAGATATACCCTGATTCAAATCCATGTCAGAGTGCAATTCACAATAGTTTAGCTATATGTAAATGTTAAGATGCTCTGGGGAGAAGTTTTGAAGATTTGCAAGTTTCCTCCCTCAGTATCAACACTGATGAATCTAAGTAATTGAGGGAGAAGAAGTATACAAGATAATAATTATTTACAAAAACAACAAAATGTTAGAAACATTTGAAAAATGAAGGTTCTGTGCCAAGCACGGTGGCTCATGCCTGTAATCCCAGCACTTTGGGAGGCCGAGGCAGGCGGATCACCTGAGGTCAGGAGTTTGAGACCAGTCTGGCCAACATGATGCAACCCCGTCTCTACAAAAAATGCAAAAATTAGTCGGCCATGGTGGAGAGCACCTGTAATCTCAGCTACTTGGGAGACTGAGGCAGGAGAATTACTTGAACCCAGAAGGCAGAGGTTGCAGTGAGCTGAGACCACACCATTGCACTCCAGCCTGGGCAACAAGAAAGAAACTCCATTTCAAAAAAAAAACAAAAAAAATTAGAGGGGTAGAAAGAAAAACAAAGGTTCTTGTGAATGTGTGTGTGTCTGTGTGTCTGTGTCTGTGTCTGTGTGGTAAGGTGGGGAAAGGGTTCCTGGTTGTATCCCAGGGTTAAACACATCTGAGGGCAGCAGTGAGAGTAGTATTGAGTGAAGGGAAGTTTTGAAGATTGGCTCTGGCCACTTCCCTATACGATCATTATCTTTTAATAATAAATACATGACTCTTACACCTGACTGATGAAACTGTACTTGAGTCCCCCGTCTACAAATTTATATTCTCCCTTTCATCTTCAGGATATTATAATGCAAACGTAAGGTGACTGTTTTCTTTCAAGCCTTCATGTTTCTAAGAATTTAATGATGGCTACTTGAAGAGAGAAATTATCTGCTGGAGTAAAAGCAAAGGGATATGATTCTTGCTGGATCTTTTGGTAGTTAGGGACCCTCATCCCAAAGCTGACTGCCTCTCCTCTCCAAATCACTGGAAGGGCAAAATTGGTTCCTAGCCTTCTCCTTCCTCAATCTATTTAATGTATTAGTGTAAATAATCTGCTGGTGTGAAGGCACCCGTTTGTACCCACTTCTCATACTTGACTCTGCCACTCTTCCGAAGTCTGAGAACAAATTGCCTGATGCTGCTGCCACTGGCAGCAGCCCCACCCCCACCCAGCAGGGGAACCACCGCACACCTATGTGCCCTGTCTAGGGGTTCAGGGATGGCCCAAACTGAACTAGGACCCAACTGAGCTGTGCAGGAACAGTGATGGTCATCAGCTCAGGGAATTCAGAACCTCTGGTGGAGCATTTTTTTCACCTTCTCTACCTCCACAACCTCCTGGGTAAACAGGATAAAAAATTGGGCTTCCTTACAAAAGGTTTTTCTCTAGAGACTGTGGAAAGAGTGAAATCTTGTATATTGTCTGTGATAAAAATGTCTACAAAAACAAAAAGCATGGAATTGATGCCAACAGCCTTAAAATCATGAGTAGGATGATAGTAGAGTAGGGAAATAGTGGAATTGGGAAAGAATATCTATCTTTGCTGACTTTCCCTGAAAAACTAACCAAATATAAAATGGGCTATAGGAAAAATTGCTAAAATGGATTTAAGCCAGTGTTGAACATGCTGCAAAAGTTTTAAACAGTGACTAGTTCTATTACAAAATACATGTACTAAATATATTTCCTTGCAATCAAGTGTCCTGAAGACTCTGTAAAGTGTGTAAATGTGTTGAAAGATAATTAGTTTAAAATTTTCATTTACACTTTTTATTATTTTTCATATTATTTTTAACTTTTGTGGGTACAATGTAGGGGTGTGTGTGTATATGTATATATATATATTTATGGAGTGCATGAAATGTTTTGATATTGGCATGCAATATGAAATAAGTACATCATGAAACATGGGGTATCTATTGCCTCAAGCATTTATTTATTGAGTTACAAACAATACAATTATACTCTTTAAGTTATGTTAAAATGTACCATCATTATTTAGTATTATTGACTACTATCACATTATTGTGCTATCAAAGAGTAGGTCTTACTCATTCTTTCTAATTATTTTTTTGTACCCATTGACCATCCCCACCTCTCCTCCAGCCATCCTTCCCAGCCTCTGATAACCTTCCTTTACTTTCTGTATTCATGAGTTAAATTGTTTTGATTTTACATCCCACAAATAAGTGAGAACATGCGAAGTTTGTCTTTCTGTACTTGGTTTTCTTCACTTAACGTAATGATCTCCAGTTCCATCTATGTTGTTGAAAATTACTGAATCTCATTACTTTTAATGTCAGAATAGTATTCGATTGTGTGTAAGTACCACATTTGTAAAAATTTATCTGTTGATGGACACTAGGTTTCCTTCCAAATATTAGTTATTGTAAACAGCTGCAACAAACATAGGAGTACAGATACCTCTTCAATATACTCATTTCCTTTTTTTTTTTTTTTTTTTTTGGATAAATATCCAACAATGAGATTGCTGGATCATATGGTAGCTCAATTTGCAGTTTTTTGAGAAACCTCCAAACTGTTCTACATAATGGTTGTACCTATTAATATTTCCACCAATAGTGTATGATGTTTCTCCTTTCTCCACATTTTTGCCAGCATTTGTTATTGCCTGTCTTTTGGATATAAGCCATCGCAACTGGGGTGAGACAATATCATTCATCAAAGATACTGGCCTGTAGTTTTCTTTTCTTTCTTTTTTTTTTTTTTTTGATATGTCTTTTTCTGGTTTTGATATCAGGGTAATTTTGGCCTCGTAGAATGAGTTTGGAAGTATTCCCTCCTCCTCTATTTTTCAGAATAGTTTCAGTAGGATTAGTATTAGTTTTTCTTTAAATGTTTGGTAGAGTTCATGAAACCATCAGGTTCTGGGCTTGTCTTTACTGGGAGATGTTTAATTATAGCTTCAACAGGTTGCTTATTATTGGCCTATTCAGGTTTTGGATTTCTTCGTGGTTCAATCTTGGTAGTTGTATGTATCTGGGAATGTGTCCATTTCTTCAAGATTTTCCAATTTATTCACATAGAGTTGTTCATAGTAGCCACTAATATTCCTTTGCATTTCTGTAGTATCAGTTATAATGTCTCCTTTTTCATTTCTGATTTTATTTATTTGAACATTCTATTTGTTTTTTCATAGTCTGCTAAAGGTTTATCACCTTTGTTTAAATTTTCAATCAACTTTTTGTTTAATGGATCTTTTGTATGGTTTTATTGAAAATGTATTTCTGTTTTGATTTTTATTATGACTTTTGTTCTATTAATTTGGTGTTTTGTTAGCTCTTGCTTTTCTAATTCTTTAAGATGCATTGCTGGATTGCTTATTTGAAGTCTGTCTTCATTTTTGATATAAGTACTTATAGTCATAAACTTCCCTTTGAGTGTTGCATTTGCTATATCCCATAGGTTTTGGTATGTCATATTTCCATTATGATTTCTTTCAAGATATTTTTCAGTTTCCTTCTTAATTTCTTCATTGATCCACTGGTCATTCAGGAGCATATTGTTTAGTTTCCATGTATTTGTATAGTTTCCAAGACTCCTTATTAATTTTTAGTTTTATTCCATTGTAGTTCATGAAAATGCTTGATATTATTTTAAATTTTTGAATGCTTAAGACTTGTTTTGTGATCTAACATATGGTCTAGCCTTGAGAATGAGCCATGTGCTGAGAAAAATAATGTGTATTTTGCAGCTCCTAGATGAAATGTTATGTAAATATGTATTAGATCCATTTGGTCTATTGTGCAGACTACATGTGATGTTTGTTCATTTTCTGTCTGGAAGGCCTGTCCAATTCCAAAAATGGGGTATTGAAGTCTCCAGCTATTATTGTATTGAGTCCTTTCTATCTATTTAGCTCTAATAATATTTTATTTCTATATCTGGATGCTCCAGTGTTGGGTGCATATATATTTAAAATAGTTATATCCTCTTACTGAATTAACCCATTTTTCATTATAGAGTGACCTTCTTTGTCCTTTCTCATAGTTTCATTCTGAAATCAATTCTGCTTAAGCATACTGATGCCTGTTTGGTTTTGGTTTCCATTGGTTTCCATTGGCATGTAATATCTTTTTCCATCCCTTCATTTTTATTCTATGTGTGTCTTTACAGGTGATGTGTTTCTTGTAGGCAACATATCAATGTTTCTTGTTTTTTCCATCCATTCACCTAGTTTATGTGTTTTGATTGGAAAGTTTAGTGCATTTCATTTAATGTTATCATTGATAAGTAAGGACTTACTCCTGTCATGTTTTACTTGTTTTCTGGTTATTTTGTGGTCTTCTTTTTATTCCTTTTTAAAAATTCCTATCTTCCTCTACTGTAGATGATTTTTTTGTTTTTTTCTGGTGATATGGTTTAGTTTCTTGCTTTCTATTTTACTTTTTATTCTATTTTATTTTTTATTGAGACAGTCTCACTCTGTTGCTCAGACTAGAGTGCATTTGTGTGATCTCGGCTGACTGCAACCTTTACCTCCTGGGTTCAAGCGATTCTTGTGCCTCAGCCTCCTGAGTAGCTCTAATTATAGGTGTGTGCCACCACACCTGGCTAATTTTTATATTTTTAGTAAAGACGGGATTCACCATGTTGTTCAGACTGGTCTTAGACTCCTGACCTCAGGTGATCCACCTACCTCCCCAAGTGCTAGGATTACAGGTGCGAGCCACAGCACCTGGCCTTGCTTTTTTATTTTTTCTGTTTCCATTATAGGTTTTTTGTTTTGTTTTGTTTTGTTTTGAGGTTATCATGAGGCTTTCAAATGCCATCTTATAACCAGTTATTTTAACTTGATAACATTTTTAACACTATTTGTATAAACAAACAAGCAAAAAGATAACCAAGAAAAACTTGCTTTAACTTTGTCCCTCGACTTTTTTAACTTTTGTTGTTTCTATTATCTCTTACTCTAATGATTATGTCTTGAAATGTTGTTATATTTATTACTTTGGATTAGTTCATTATTCAATCTTTCTATTTAGGATAAAACTAGTTTACAGACCACAGTACCAATGTTATAATGTTCTGTGATTTTCTGTGTACTTACTATGAACATTGAATTTTGTACCTTCAGGTGATTATTTATTTCTTGTTAATTTCCTTTTCTTTCAGGTTGAAACACTTACTCTCTTTAGCATTTCTTGTTGGGTGGGTCTGATATAGATGAAATCCTCAGCTTTTGTCTGTCTGGGACATTTCTCTTTCATGTTAGAAGAATATTTTTGCCAGATATACCATTCTAGATTAAAAGATGTTTTTTCTTCAGCTCTTTAAACATTTCATGCCACTCTCTCATGCCCTAAGATTTCCACTGAAAAGTCTACTGCCAGATCAGCTAGAGCTCCATTGTATGTTACTTGTTTCTTTTCTCTTGCTGCTTTTAGGATTCCTTCTTCATCGTTGACCTTTGGGAGTTTGACTCTTAAATGCCTTGATGTAGTCTTCTTTGGGTTAAATCTGCTTGGTGTTCTGTAACCTTCTTGTACTTGGATATTAATATCTTTCTCTAGGTTTGGGAAATTCTCTTATTGTTGCTCTGAATAAACTTTCTACCCCTGTCTCTTTCTCTGCCTCCTCTTTAAGGCCAATAACTCTTAGATTTTCTCTTTTGAGGTTAATTTTTTTAGAGCCTGTAGTCATGTTTCATGGTTTTCTTATTCTTTTTTCTTTTGTATCCTCTGACTGTATATTTTCAAATAGCTTATCTTCAAGCTCACTAATTCTTTCTTCTGCTTGATCCATTTTGCTAATAAAGGACTCTTATGAATTCTATAGTATGCCAATTGCATTAATTAACTCCAGAATTTCTGCTTGATTATTTTCAATGTTTTTAATCTCTTTGTTAACCTTATCTGATAGAATTCTGCATTTCTTGTCTCTTATCTTGAATTTCTTTGAGTTTCCTCAACACAGGTATTTTGAATTCTCTGTCTGAAAGATCACGTATTTCTGTTTATCCAGGAGATTTTCAGGATCTCTGTTTCTCCCTGGTGCATTATTTGTGCTTTGGTGTGTTTATGTTTTCCTGGATGTCGTTGAAACCAGCAAGATATTCTTATTCTTCCATGTGTGGGCATTGGATAGTTAGGTATTTATTGTAGTGTTCACTATCTGGGCTTATTTTTAGCCATCCTTATTGGGAAGGTTTTCCAGATATTTTCAATGACTTGAGTTTTGTGATCTCAGCTATTTATGCTTTAAAGAGTTCCCCAAACCCAATAATGATGTTGTTCTTGCAAACTCAGAGATGCACCACCTTGATGGCCTTGAACAATATCCAGGAGAGCTCTCTGAATTACCAGGCGGAGACTCTTTCTCTTCCTTTACATTATCTCAAACATATATAGTCTCTCTCTCTCTCTGTTCTGAGCCACTTAAAGCTAGGGGTGCAGTGACACAAGCAACTCCATGGCCACCACCACTATGACTGCACTGGATTAGACCCGAAGCCAGAACAGCACTGAGTCTCGCAGAAGGCCTGATTTACTCACTCCCTGGCTACTGCCTGTGTTCACTCAAGGCTCTGGGGCTCTACAATCAACAAGTGGCAAAGTCATATAAACCTGTGTCTTCCCTTCATGGTGGGCAAGGTTCCCCAGGCCCCAGATGAGTCCAGAGGTATCATCTGGGAATCAGGGATTAGAGTCAAAGATCTTAGAAGACGACTTGGTGTTCTATTGTATTGTGGCTTAGTGGTCACTCAAACCACAAGACTCAGTCCTTCCCACTCTTTCCCCACCCCCACTTCACCAAAGGCAGAGGAGCCTCCCCATGTAGTCACTTCTACCCCAGGCCACAAGGAATACTGTCAGACTATCACCCATGTTCCCTTAAGGCCCAAAGTCTCTTAACTTGGCTTGTAGTGAATGCTGCCTGGCTTGAGACTCACCCTTCAGGGCAGTGGGCTCCCCTCTGACCCAGGCAAAGCATGTCCAGAAATGCCATCCAAGAGTCAAGTCCTGGAATCAGGGACCCCAAGTGCCCACTTGGTGTTCTACCTCGTTGTTGCAGTATTGTTAACTAAGGTGCAAGACAAAAATCCCCTTTACTTTTCCCTCTGATTTTCTCAAGCAGAAAGAGTTTTTCCCCATAGCCACCACTGCTGCTAATATGCTGAGTCTTACCTGAAAAGTCATCAAGTCTCAGAGACTCTCCCAAGGCCCTTAATGTAGTACCTAGGTATCACTAGTGGTTACTCAGTGCCCAGGGCTCTTTAGTTGGTAAGTGATGCATGCCAGCAGGACTGTTTTTTTTTGTTTTTTGTTTTGTTTTGTTTTTTTTTCCTTTAAGGCAGCATCTTCTCTTCTGATCCAGGGTGTGTCTAGAAGTATCATCTGAGAGCTAGGGGCTAGAGTGGAGACCTCTTTACTCTGACTGTTGCCTTATCCTGCTGTGGATAAGCTAGCATCCAAGATGCAATATAAAGTCCTCCCCACTCTGCCCACTCCTCTTCTCAAGTGGAAGAATGAGATCTCTCTTCGATCTGTGAGCTGTGCAGCCTGTTGTTACAGATGGAGTGATACTGCTAGAATTAGTGATTCCTTTCTGGCTAGGGCTGGTTTAAATGTTCCCTCTGTGTGAGGGCATCAGTTAAGTTTGATTTGGTTTTTCTTCCTGATCTAATAGCACAGCACTGAGTTCAACGCCTCACAAAGGGTGAGTTCTCTCTCCCCCAGTGCCTATAGATTCTGAGTACCTTGCTGCTGCTGCCTGGGTGGGGGAGTAGTAGCATCAGTGAGGTGATTCCAAACTTTTTTTCCTATCTCTTCAGTGCCTCTTTCGGTGATATGAAGTTAAAAATAGATACAATGAATGCTCACCTTATGTTTGGTTCTTATGAAGGTGTTTTGTTTGTTTGTTGTTTTGTGTTTTGTTATTGTTGTTTTTGTTTTTCTGTGTAGATAGTTATTAACTTGGGGTTCTTATAGGGGGTGAGGGGGACAATTGGTGGAATTTTCTATTCTGCTATCTTGCTTTGCCTCCTGATCTGGAATTTTTATTTATATAAGTAAGAGAGAACAGTGTCCTTGCATGTGAATAAAACTTAGTAATACAAAATTCCTGTTGGAAAAAAATTAAGAAAATTTCATCAATAATATTTCTTTAAAACATAAGATGGAATGTACCAAATAAGGTGGGATGTTCAGTAAAGGTACCTGAGAAATCTGAAAGACTTGGGCTGTGTCATTGCCAGGTTGCTATATAATAAAAAGGTATTGGAATAATTTAATTGTGTTGTTATTATTCATTAGATTATTGTCAGGTGTATATTTATTATGCATACCTAAATGACAATCTGGAATCTGCAGAGAATAGTCCATTTCTATGAGGTTTTTAATCCAAAATTGATGCTATGGTAGAATGATATTTCATGCACCAAGCAAACGACAAATGACAAACTTCCTACTCCCTTCTTGGTATGTTTTACCTGGGTTTATGTATTATAATTTAATTTGTTTTCCAGGCATGAATACAAAACTGAGTTGATAATGCATTTTAACCCATATTCAGATATAAGAGGGAATTGTAAGAAGGTTTAAAATTCTTTTTTTTTTCCCCTAAATGTCTCCAATCATACTGGTACTCTTTTTTTCTAAGTAGTTTGTTTTTATTTCATTCCTTTCAGGGCTTTTGGAATACAGCGTCTTGCTCTTCATCACCATGACTAGGAGCTTATTTCTATTTTCTCAATAACACATTATGTTCCACAATCTACCGATAATAATTTTCTCCTTTTTACATGAGCTGGCTAGTATGGACTCTACATATCAACATACACACAAAAAAACATGATTTTATCAACACTATTTTAAAACATTCAGTTGGTAAAATGCAAATAAAAAGTTATTTTTTAAAAAAAGTTATCCTTAATGCCAAACAGAAAATAATGCTTAATTTGTAGGCAATTGTCATATATGTTTAGAAATTTACTTGATGAATATTAAGAAAACAAACTGAATTGCTAATCAATTCAATAGTTTTATCATACTTCTTTAGTTGATAGTCTGGTTATTATTTTAACTTTTAAATAAGGCTGGAATACAACAACTACCTACTAAAAGTGGAAACTCGACAAGTTTAAACACACTTATGACAAGAAAAATGGCTTTTAATATTTCTTCGGAATTTTTTCGGGCAGCTCCTGCCACTTTTTTGTCCCAGGAATACAATAGTAAATTATTCCACTATCATTAGTGTAGGACCACTAGTAATGGTTGGAGGAGAAGATTTGACAGGAGGGCTTTTCTGCAAGGGAAATCAAAGACCATAGGGTACTTGCCTTTGTTTCAGACTTATCCACTCTCCTCTTCCAGGTAAAACTTGATCACATCATTACCAAATGCATTCATATGCAGTCTTTGCCTAACACGTGCTATATAACTTTGGGCGCATTTCTTAACTTCTCTAAGCTTCACTTTTCTCAGTTGTAAACTAGGTATAATGATAAGTTCTACCTCCTAAATGCTACTGTGAGGACTGAATAAGAATCAATCACTTAGCTCAGTAGTTGTCGTGTAGTGAGAGTTCAAAAAATGATTGTAGATAGATCAATAGATTTACTTGGCAGCATAAAATATATAATAGATCAGTAAATCATGCAAATCAGATAACGTGTGGGATATTAAAAAAGGAATTATAGGGCTGTTGAAAGACAGAAAGAACATGATGACAGAGTGTAACAGAGGCCCAAGAAATATTTAGTGGCCAATTGTGTATATCAGACACACCATAGTGGAGCCTGGCCTACATTTTTAAAGTTAAAGGAAAAGAATGGCAGCTATAGAGAGGGTAGGCAGCCCCCAGGGCACTGATTTGTCCCAGAATGAATTGAAATAAAGTGGGAAATGGAGCTATATAATTGTTTTTTAAATTAATAAATGTAATACTCAAATATGCCAGACTTGATTCTGAGCACCTTACAACTATATAATGAGGAATCCATTTTATTTATATATAACTCTATGAGACTGAATTATTTTTAGCATACCCCTTTTACAAATGAGGAAACTGAGGTACAGAGAAAATAAGTGAATTACACAGGGCCACACAGATAGTGACAGAAACAGCTGGGGTATGAAATCAAGCTATTTAGCTATAACGTTCAGAGTCTCAATCAAATACAATGCTGGTTCCTTCATTGAGGTCCAAGTACTAGAACTGAATTTTTAAACCATAACCAATTGCCATTGGTAATAAATTACATTGTGTTTCTTGAAAATGTATGTTGCCTTCCATTATAGCTGAAGTTAGAAGTAGTGAGAGGAGCTGATTGTATTGGTCAAGGAAGTGTAGACAATATTTCTTAACAATCTGTAAATCCTGCAGGACCAGAGAAATGTATTAGCAGACCCTTAAAGGATATTATTTCATTACCTATGTAATTCTACATTGACATTTTTAAAATAACTATTCATAAATTGTGTATTCTCTATATTAGAAATTATGTTTTTTAAATAACTGCTAATATTTTTTTCTCACAAATGCTTTAATAGTCATAGTTTTTGATTATCCTATTGCCTTTTATGAGCTGTGGACAGTTGCATGAAAGTCATATATAGCATACCAAAAATAGAATTAAGTGAATTAAAATTTAGAAAGGTAATCAGTTGGATAACATCAACATGAAATTGATGTGTACTATCATTCATTTGAAACTTATTCCGTTTTTGCCTTCATGTATAAAAAGGCATTTTAGAAATTTCCAAATCTCCAAATGTTTACCTCTCCATAAGTTTCATGATTAATTCATATATAATACTGTCTTTGGTAGCCTATTGTCCATCCTATTTCCCTATTCCTGAACTCCTGGTAATGTCTGAAAGAAAGATTTTTGAAAACTCCCTGGTCACAAAATTGTTGAAAGAGAATTTTAATAGCATTTGCCATAAATCAAACTAAAAGTTAGTAAATTATAGGCAAGTTGAAATTTTGTATTTAAACCTGAGTGTAAGGATGCTGTTTTCCCCTGCTTAAGGTACTGAAACCCTTGAGTATCTTCAATTTTCTTCTACACTGGCTGGGGCATTTTGTATTCCTGTCCTTTTACATTCTTCTGAGACCTGGTAATCTGAATCAACTTCAGATCTGACAAAATAAGAAAAAACTCCTCTGGCCCACTCTAAGTTGTATCCTTGGCCGTGTAAATTACTGGAAAAACATAAACAAACAAATAAAATCAAGTAATAGCAGATGACTTAATTGCATTAAATAATTTACTTTCTTATTTGATGTCCTTTTTTTCTTACTTCTCTATTTAATGGACAAATAATGACTCCCACTTTAGTGATAGGCTTACTTGCACTTTAGGCTAATACAAATGACAGTATAACATAGATAAAAGTAAGTTCCTAAATTAATTAGATATTTTATTTGGGATAAAACCAGAGGCCAATTAACTTATCAAATCTGTGGTTTTGTAATGAATAAAAGTCTAATTTTACTATATTTAAAAATAATAAGGTAATTATAAAGACATTGCAGTGTTTGTTCCCTTTTCTGATGTTTTTGGTATATGAAACGAGAGACTAAGTAAATGTGGTCCCAATTCAAGATCTTGTCACTTCAATGTATATATTTTTCACAGTTACTGCAATCAAGTGAATTTACTTTTCACTTATGTTTAGAAATGAATAATATATTGCTAAACATGCATTTCAATGTGGTTTTAAAGATCACATTTTAATTATGTGAAATTAGACCTCATTTCTCTTTTTTCTCTCTGTAGCAAAATTATGATTTTCTAAGGATCAATGTTAAGGAACTGACCCTACTGCCATCTAACTCTACCTCCTAAACAAGGATTTCAAAATAGCTTCTTTTTCGACTTATAAAATATAAAAATAGTTTCTTATCCTATCTCAGGAAATCTACCCCTTTTAAAAAGCGAACTGCTCTTGAAATAGGGCATACATACAAAAAAGTACACAAATCACAATGTTCAGCTCAATAGATTGTCTCAACGTTAATATGCCGTGGAACCACAAGGTTGATAAGAAATAGAAAATTAATATACCCACATGTCCTTTTCCGTGCATTTCCAGTCATTATCACCCTTCCCAAAAGTACTCAGTATTATGACTTTATCATCATTGTATAGATTTTCCAGTTTTCATCATTTATCTGTCTTTCTGCTTTCATTTAAAGTTATGGATGGGAGATTCACTCATATCATTGATTTAGAAAAAGTTCACTCATTTTCACTAATGTACATAATTCCATTGCCTTATGTATTACTCTGTTTTCACAATGCTGATAAAGACATACCCAAGACTGGGAAATTGACAGGAGTTTTAATGGATTTACAGTTCCACATGGCTGGGGAGGCCTCACAATCATGGCAGAAGGCAAGGAGGAGAAAGACACGACCTACATGGATGGCAGCAGGCAAAGAGAAAGAGCTTGTGCAGGGGAAACTCTCTTTTTAAAACCATCAGATCTTGTGAGACTTATTCACTATCATGAGAATGTCATGAGAATGACCCACCCCCATTGTTGAATTACCTCCCACTGAGTCCCTCCCATGACACGTGGGCATTGTGGGAGTTCCAATTCAAGATGAGATTTGGGTGGGGACACAGCCAAACCGTATCACCTTAGTATAATAATGTTATCACTTTACTTGATGTGGTCACACTTTTTATTTTTCTCATTGTGATTAGTGTGTTATATTTTTTCGTTCTAGTTACTGAGTTGTATTGAACAATAAATATAAATTTACAAAAACAAAGTCTCGTTACTATGACTTGAATATGATCCAGGTAGATGTCATTAATCTGGTATTTACTGTGTTCTTAAAATAAACTAGACAGTGTTCTAGGCTCTAGGCATTAAAATGTGGAATTGGACTAGCATTGTTAGAACCAAATTGTGAGGGAGAGAGAAAAATAACATATAAGTAAATAACAAAATATTATTTTGTTATAGAGACAATATTATGAATAACACAAAGCATTTTTTAGTGAGTTAGGGAGAGTATTAAACATAAGATGTAATTTATTTTAGGCAAAACATATTTTGGTAAATAAAAGTTTATAAAAAAGTTTAATAAAAAGGTTGTATAGTTAAACATCACTCCTAATATATCCATTAATTGCAACAGAAAAAAAATCAGAAATTTATCATTTTGAAACTGAAGTCTCGGAATTTTCTTTTGACCTTTGGGGGCACTCAGACTTAGAAAAATTCAGATGTATTTGGTAAAAGTTAATTGAATTTTGGACTAGAATTTAAAATATTAACTAAGATGTATGCATATTTTTGTCTTCATAATTGTTCACTTACATTGTTATTCCTTGAATCCAAATAAATTTTTACCCTCCCAAAGTTTGAGCCAATTTATTTTTAGTGTCTTTGCTTAAAATCTAGATATTTACATAAATATTTTCAGTGATCAACATGCCAAAGGCTCTCCGTTAGGTATACATACACATATATATGTGTGTACGTGTGTATGTGAAATTTTTATTGAGTTAACCTTATAATAATTTCTGAGTCTTTATAATCATGTTTTGTTTATAGGCATAATTTTCAGATTTTATTTTTTTATTTTTTATTTTTTTAACTTTCTGAGTGGAGATTTTATGTAATTGTTGGTTTAAAATGCAATAAGAATGTATACTTTTTTAAACTTTTACTTTAAGTTCAGGGATATATGTGCAGGTTTGTTGCATAGGTAAACTTGTGTCATGGGGTGTTGTTGTTCTACAGATTATTTCATCACCTAGATATCAAACCTATTACTCTTAGCTATTTTCCCTCATCCTCTCCCTCCTCCCACCCTCCACCCTCTGACAGGCCCCAGTGTGTGTTGGTCCCTTGTATGTGTCTATGTGTTCTTATTATTTACTTCCCACTTATAAGTGAGGACATGTGGTATTTGGTGTACTGTTTCTGTGTTAATTTGCTAACAATGATGGCTTCCAGCTCCAACCACGTGCCTGCAAAGGACATGATCTTATTCTTTTTTATGACTGTATAGTATTCAATGGTGTATATATACTGCATTTTCTTTATTCAGTCTATCATTGATGGACATTTAGGTTGATTCCATGTTTTTGTTCTTATGAATAATGCTGCAATGAGCATACATGTGCAGGTGTCTTTATGGCAGAACAATTTATATTCCTTTGGGTATATACCCAGTAATGGGATTGCTGGGTTGAATAGTATTTCTGTCTTTAGGTCTTTGAGGAATCACCACACTGTTGTCCACAAAAGTTGAACTAATTTACACTCCCACCAACAGTGTATAAGTTTTTGTTTTTCACTGCATCTTCACCAACATCTGTTATTTTTTGACTTTTTAACAATAGCCATTTTGGCTGGTGTTAGATAGTCTCATCGTGGTTTTGATTTGCATCTCTCTAATGACCAGTGATGTTGAGTTTTTTTTTTTTTTTTCCATATGCTTGTTGGCTGCATGTATATCTTCTTTTGAAAAGTGTCTTGTCATGTTCATGTCCTTTGCCCACTTTTTTAATGGGGTTGATTGTTTTTTCTTGAAAATTTAAGTTTCTTACGAATGACAGATATTAGACCTTTGTTGAATGCATAGGTTGCAGAAGTTTTCTCCCATTCTGTGAGTGGTCTGTTTACTCTGATGATAGTTTCCTTTGCTGTGCAGTAGCTATTTTGTTTCATTAAATCCCATTTGTCCATTTTCGCTTTTGTTGCAATTGCTTTTGACATCTCCATCATGAAATCTTTGGCCATATCCATGTCCTGAATGGTATTGCCTAGGCTGTCATCCGGGGTTCTTATACTTTGGGATTTTACATTTAAATCATTAATACATGTTCAGTTCATTTTTGTATATGGTGTAAGTAAGGGGTCCAGTTTTAATCTTCTGTATATGGCTGCTAGTTATTCTAGCACCATTTAATGAATAGGGAATCCTTTCCCCATTGTTTGTTTTTGTCACATTTGTCAAAGGTCAGATAGTTTTTAAGAGTGTGGTCTTTTTAATGAATTCTCTATTCCTTTCCATTGGTCTATATGTGTATTTTTGTACCAGTACCATGTTGTTTTGGTTACTGTAGTCCTGTGGTATGATAAGAAGTCAAGTAGCATGATGCCTGCAGCTTTGTTCTTTTTGCTTGGGATTGCTTTGGCTATTCGGGCTGTTTTTGCTTTTTGTTGTTTTTTTTTTTTTTTTCCTCCATATCAATTTTATAATAGTTTTTACTAGTTCTGTGGAGAATATAAATGTCAGCTTAATAGGAATAGTATTGAACCTATAAATTTCTTTGGGCAGTATGGCCATTTTAAGGATATTGATTCTTCCTGTTCATGAACATGAAATGTTTTTTCATTCGATTCTGTCATCTCTGATTTCTCTAATCAGTGGTTTGTAGTACTCCTTGTCCCTACAAGAAGACAAGGAAAGGGAGATGTTTTACCTCTGTATTAGCTGTATTCATATGTATTTTATTCTTTTTGTGGCAATTGTGAATGAGAGTTCCTTCCTGATTTGGCTCTTGGCTTGACTGTTGTTGTTGCTGTATAGGAATGTTAGTAATTTTTGCAAATTAATTTTGCATCCAGAGACTTTGCTGAAACTGTTAATCAGCTTAAGAAGCTCTGGGGCTGAAGCTATGGGGTTTTCTAGATATAGGATCATGCCATCTGCAAACAGGGATAATTTGACTTCCCTTCTTACTATTTGAATGTCCTTTACTTCTTTCTCTTGTCTGATTGCCCTGGCCAGAACTTCAAATACTATGTTGAATAGTAGTAGTGAGAAAGGGCGTCCTTGTCTTTTGCCAGTTTTCAAAGGGAATGCTTCCACTTTTTGCCCATTCAGTTTGATGTTGGCTGTGGGTTTGTCATAGATAGTTCTTACTTTTTTGAGGTATGTCCCTTCAATACCTAGTTTATTGACAGTTTTTTTTTTCTTAACATGAATGGATTTTGAATTTTATTGAAGATCTTTATGCACCTATTGAGATAATTATGTCATTTCGTCATTAGTTCTGTTTATGTGATGAATCAAATTTATTGATTTGTGTTTGTCGAGTCAGTTTCACATACCAGTCATGATTGTGGTCTAGATTTTCTAGTTTATGTGCAAAGAGGTGTTTATAATA
The DNA here is from genome assembly GCF_002776525.5 of Piliocolobus tephrosceles. Classification (NCBI taxonomy): domain Eukaryota; kingdom Metazoa; phylum Chordata; class Mammalia; order Primates; family Cercopithecidae; genus Piliocolobus; species Piliocolobus tephrosceles. The sequence continues at coordinate 97,012,151 of NC_045437.1, read as the reverse complement.
TCCTCTGATGGTTGTTTGTATTTCTATGGAGTCAGTGGTAATATCCACCTTGTTATTTATGATAGTTTTTATTTGAATGTTCTCTCTTTTCTTTTTAGTCTAGCTAGCAGTCTATTTTATTAATTTTTTCAAAAAACCAGTTCCTGGATTCATTGATCTTTTGAATTTTTTTTGTGTTTCCATTTCCTTCAGTTCAGCTCTGATTTCTGTTATTCCTTGTCTTCTGCTAACTTTAGGATTTGTTTGCTCTTGGTTCTCCAGTTCTTTTAGTTGGATGTTATGTTGTTAATTTGCGATCTTTCTAAACTTTTGGATGTGAGCATTCGGTGCTATCAGTTTCTCTGTTTATGCTGCCTTAGCTGTGTCCCAGAGATTCTGGTACATTTTATCTTTGTTCTCATTAGTTTCAAAGAACATTTTGATTTCTGCCTTCATTTCATTATTTATCCAAAAGTCATTCAGGAGCAGGCTATTTGATTTCCATGTAATTGTATGATTTTGAGTGAATTCCTTAGTCTTGATTTTGAATTTGGTTGCACTGTGATTTGAGAGACTGCTTTGATTTCAGTTCTTTTGCATTTGCTGAGGAGGGTTTTACTTCTGATCATGTGATATTTTAGGGTATGTGACACGTTGCTATGAGAAGAATGTATATTCTGTTGTGTCAGGGTGGAGAGGTCTGTAGATCTCTATCAGATCCGTTTGATCTAGTTCTGAGTTCAGGTGCTGAATATCTTTGTTAATTTTCTGTCTCAGTGATCTGCCTGATACTGTCAGTGGGGTGATATATATCTCACTATTATTGTGTGGCATTCTATGTCTCTTTGAAGTTCTCTAAGAACTTGCTTTTTGAATCTGGGTGCTCCTGTGTAAGGTGCATAGATATATTTAGGATATATAGATCTTGTTGAATTGAACCTTTTAATAACATGTAATGTCTTTTTTGATTTTTGTTTGTTTAAAGTCTGTGTTTTTCAAAAACTAAGTTTGCAAACCCTGCTTGTTTCTGCTTTCCATTTGCTTGATAGATTTTCTCCATCCCTTTATTTTAAACATCTCATAGTCTTTTGTTAATTTATCTGATATTTCCACCACTTTTACTTTACATTTTACTATACAATGAACACATGCGAAATAATATAAAAAATGCATACTTTGATAACTAATATATGTTAATATCTAATTGAGGCTCTATTATATATAAATTTTATAACACAATTTATCTTCCATTTTTTGCCTAGTTTTGATATTAATAAAATATACAGATAATTAAAAATGTAGCCTTACCTTCATATTGCAAGTAACATTCATCATATTTATTATATCTGTGAATTTCATTAGCTGTCTCAGAATTCCCTGAGCTTGCCGACTATTCCGGAATCATAGCTTTGAAAAGAACCTCAAGGGGCTGTATGAGTTAATGGGATTTGGAACTATTCTTTCAAATTGTTTTATATGTAGTTCTAATGTACCTCAAAATACATTTGTATATTAATTTTTATATATAATAATGTATAATTTGAATTTTTTTCAATATATAGTTTAGTGATGTCATCTAATAAACTAGCTGATACTCAAAGTGGTTTATGTATTTTTGTTTAATTTGATTGGTTATTGCTATTTTTGCTCTAATTTTCAAAATTTTGGATGTTTATAGCTTTTCCAATTTTTGACTTTTAAATTTGGTTTTAAATTGATAAATTCATACTGTAGTTTTGTGTTTGTTTGTTTTTACATGTGGGAAATTGTAATTAAATTAATTGAGCTTCTATTATGTGCCCAACATTGATTTCAATGCAGAAAAAATAAATGAATAAAAAGGGGAGAAAACACTGGCCCTCAATTCAAATTTGCATCAAATGTGGGTTTGTTTGTGGATTTGGAGGTAAAGAGGATTAAAGCAGTTGCATAGAATAATTGAAATAGTGGGAAACAAGGACAATAAATCCACTAACAAACACACAAATAAAATAAGTCTGCTAATGATAATAGGTGCTAAAATAGGATTATGCACTAGGGAGTCACGGGTGTATTATCAGATACTAAGTTACTATGTCAGTTTTAAATGTTATTACAACTCATGCTACATAATGCAGATTCATTAATTTCCAAAAGTGTTAAATCTATGCCACAGCAATGCAATGTGATGCTCTATTTCGCCAGTATCAATAGCAATAATGAAATAATTATTTTTATTTTGGTGTGCTCCTGCTTCTGCTTCTTCCTTTCAATTTGTACAAATTCTGTACATATGCCCTCATGGTTTTTTACATATTAGTGGATACATTTATTCATTTTCTTTTTGATGCACTCTTCAAATATTTATAATTTTCTCCTACCTAAAAAACTTCCACACACAAGATGTTTAATACAATTGTGTTCTTTTTTATTCTAGTTTTCTTATAGTTTGCAGTGTTGACACATTTAGGAATTAAAGCCATTAGATATTCCTTAACAAGAAGCAAGGTCAGGTTAAGTTGGTCTGTTTTGAAACGTGGTAGAGGAAATGGCTTCCTGGACACTGGCAGGTTCTCACCAATGAGAGCAATATAAATGATAACAAGACTTGGGAAATGCTGACATTGTTCTTTCCTTGATTAAAGAGAGTTATTCTTCTGTCTTTCATTTATTGAATGTACATGATTTTCTTTTTTTGAATGTCTACAATTTCTGATTAGCAGCCTTTTTCCTGAAATTCTGAAAAGTAATTTTAAAAATGATACCTCAAACTGTAATGTATTAAAAGAGCCAAATCTCTTCAAATTAAAAATGTGTACAGATAGTAAATATGAAGTTTAAGTGAAAGTGTTATTTGATTAGTCATTAGGTGGACTGGCTTATAGGCAAGTGTGAGTTAAGTTGAGGAGAGAAGCAAGATAAAGAACTGAGGGCAGCAAAGAGGTAATCCAAGCTAGGAAACGAATGTGTAGAATATAAAGTGCAAGCTTTAGAGGATAAGCAAAAAGTCTCCTTACGATTCTCTCCAATCTACTTCATTTAAAAATAAGTGAGATCTCGAGCTCAGAAGTTCGAGACCAGTCTGACCAACATGGTGAAAGCCCATCTCTACTAAAAATACAAGAATTATGTGGACGTGGTAGCGTGTGCCTGAAATCCCAGCAACACAGGAGGCTGAGGCAGGCAAATCACTTGAACCTAGGAGTCGGAGGTTGCAGTGAGCCGAGATCGTACCATGGCACTCCAGCCTGTATGACAGAGACTCCGTCTCAAAAAAATAAAAAATAAAAAATAAAAAAAAATCTTTCACAAACATTTTTTAAAAAAGAAAACCAGTAAAAACAAAACCTATATAGCAAAGTCATAAAGATAATTTCAGATACTTACAAATATAGAGAACAATTACTATAGGCAAGGCACAGTGGCCTGCGCCTGTAATCCCTGAGACCAGGCGGGAGGATTGTTTGAAGCTGGGAGTTCCAAATCAACCTGGGTGACAAAGTAAGACCTTGCATCTACCAAAAAAAA